>NC_092337.1:64520000-64820000 GCF_046630445.1 Rutidosis leptorrhynchoides
CCATTTCCTTCAAAATAGTTAAATGGAACAAGTTAATCATACAGAATATTAAGAGTAGTTAATAGTATTTCGTAGCATAATATGAACTCATTTATAAAAGCTTTTTCTTCATATTAGCATTTTATAAGTTTAAATTCGGGTAGTACCTACCCGTTAAGTTCATACTTAGTAGCTAATATACAATTCAACTACTACAATTCTATATGAAAAACTGATTATAATAATATTTCGCGTTCAAACTTTTACAAAATATTTTACAAACTTACAATATCGCTTATTTTACATATAGCATGAAATATAGCACACAATAAATTTGATACAAGATGGTTGTGAAGATAATTCTAGCTAGTACACAAGTCGTTCAGCAAAGGTAATAAAGACACGTAATTCATACGTCCAGAAACAAGTCATGCATTCTGGTTTTACTAGGATTACTTCCCATCCTTGGTCTTGTGGAACATAACCGTTATGGCCGTTGATAAGACAGCGTGTTGTAACGTCGTCAAAGGGACGAGGGTTACGTAATGTCCAACAGTCCCGTAACAATCTAAAAACCTCATTTCTTACCCCAATTACCGACTCCGTCACTTGTGAAAACGTTTTGTTTAATAGTTATAGCCCGATGTTCTTGTTCTCACTTTGGTGAGAAGCGAACATTACTAATCCGTAAGCATAACATGCTTCTTTATGTTGCATGTTAGCCGCTTTTTCTAAATCACGAAGTCCAATATTCGGATATATTGAGTCAAAATAATTTCTTAACCCATTGCGTAAAATAGCATTTGGGTTCTCCGCAATATATGCGTCAAAGTAAACACATCGTAACTTATGGATTTCCCAATGTGATATCCCCCATCTTTCGAACGAAAGCCTTTTATAAACCAAGGCATTCTTGGAACGTTCTTCGAATGTCTTACAAACTGATCTCGCCTTAAATAGTTGTGCCGAAGAATTCTGACCGACTCTAGACAGGATTTCATCAATCATGTCTCCGGGTAGGTCTCTTAAAATATTGGGTTGTCTATCCATTTTGTCTTTTTATACTGTAAAATAGACAAGAGTTAGATTCATAAAAAAAATACTTATTAATACAAGCAATTTTTACATATATCATAAAGCATAAGCACACTATATTACACCACACGAATACAACTATCTTATTCTGACTCGCTTGTTTCTTCTTCTTCGGTTTTGGTTCGTTTTGCAAAGTTTCTAGGGATATATGATGTTCCCCTAATACGAGCCGTCGTTTTCCACATTGGTTTAGAAAAACCTGGTGGTTTAGAGGTTCCCGGGTCATTGTTACAACTTAAGGACTTCGGGGGTTGACGATACATATAAAGTTCATCGGGGTTGGAATTAGATTTCTCTATTTTTATGCCCTTTCCCTTATTATTTTCTTTTGCCTTTTTAAATTCAGTTGGGGTAATTTCTATAACATCATCGGAATTCTCGTCGGAATCCGATTCATCGGAGAATTGGTAATCCTCCCAATATTTTGCTTCCTTGGCGGAAACACCATTGACCATAATTAACCTTGGTCGGTTGGTTGAGGATTTTCTTTTACTTAACCGTTTTATTATTTCCCCCACCGGTTCCGATTCTTCATCCGGTTCCGATTCTTCTTCCGGTTCTGATTCTTCTTCCGGTTCCGACTCTTCTTCCGGTTCCTCTTCGGGAACTTGTGAATCAGTCCACGAATCATTCCAATTTACATTTGACTCTTCATTAATATTAGGTGAGTCAATGGGACTTGTTCTAGAGGTAGACATCTATCACATAATATCAAACGCGTTAAGAGATTAATATATCACATAATATTCACATGTTAAAAATATATAGTTTCCAACAAAATTTGTTAAGCAATCATTTTTCAAGTAAACACGGTCGAAGTCCAGACTCACTAATGCATCCTAACAAACTCGATAAGACACACTAATGCAAAATTCTGGTTCTCTAAGACCAACGCTCTGATACCAACTGAAATGTCCCGTTCTTATTGATTAAAAACGTTCCATATTAATTGATTTCGTTGCGAGGTTTTGACCTCTATATGAGACGTTTTTCAAAGACTGCATTCATTTTAAAACAAACCATAACCTTTATTTCATCAATAAAGGTTTAAAAAGCTTTACGTAGATTATCAAATAATGATAATCTAAAATATCCTGTTTACACACGACCATTACATAATGGTTTACAATACAAATATGTTACAACAAAATAAGTTTCTTGAATGCAGTTTTTACATAATATCATACAAGCATGGACTCCAAATCTCGTCCTTATTTAAGTATGCGACAACGGAAGCTCTTAATAATCACCTGAGAATAAACATGCTTAAAACGTCAACAAAAATGTTGGTGAGTTATAGGTTTAACCTATATATATCAAATCATAATAATAGACCACAAGATTTCATATTTCAATACACATCCCATACATAGAGATAAAAATCATTCATATGGTGAACACCTGGTAACCGACATTAACAAGATGCATATATAAGAATATCCCCATCATTCCGGGACACCCTTCGGATATGATATAAATTTCGAAGTACTAAAGCATCCGGTACTTTGGATGGGGTTTGTTAGGCCCAATAGATCTATCTTTAGGATTCGCTTCAATTAGGGTGTCTGTTCCCTAATTCTTAGATTACCAGACTTAATAAAAAAGGGCATATTCGATTTCGACAATTCAACCATAGAATGTAGTTTCAAGTACTTGTGTCTATTTTGTAAATCATTTATAAAACCTACATGTATTCTCATCCCAAAAATATTAGATTTTAAAAGTGGGACTATAACTCACTTTCACGGATTTTTACTTCGTCGGGAAGTAAGACTTGGCCACTGGTTGATTCACGAACCTATAACAATATATACATATATATCAAAGTATGTTCAAAATATATTTACAACACTTTTAATATATTTTGATGTTTTAAGTTTATTAAGTCAGCTGTCCTCGTTAGTAACCTACAACTAGTTGTCCACAGTTAGATGTACAAAAATAAATCGATAAATATTATCTTGAATCAATCCACGACCCAGTGTATACGTATCTCAGTATTGATCACAACTCAAACTATATATATTTTGGAATCAACCTCAACCCTGTATAGCTAACTCCAACATTTACATATAGAGTGTCTATGGTTGTTCCGAAATATGTATAGATGTGTCGACATGATAGGTCGAAACATTGTATACGTGTCTATGGTATCTCAAGATTACATAATATACAATACAAGTTGATTAAGTTATGGTTGGAATAGATTTGTTACCAATTTTCACGTAGCTAAAATGAGAAAAATTATCCAATCTTGTTTTACCCATAACTTCTTCATTTTAAATCCGTTTTGAGTGAATCAAATTGCTATGGTTTCATATTGAACTCTATTTTATGAATCTAAACAGAAAAAGTATAGGTTTATAGTCGGAAAAATAAGTTACAAGTCGTTTTTGTAAAGGTAGTCATTTCAGTCGAAAGAACGACGTCTAGATGACCATTTTAGAAAACATACTTCCACTTTGAGTTTAACCATAATTTTTGGATATAGTTTCATGTTCATAATAAAAATCATTTTCTCAGAATAACAACTTTTAAATTAAAGTTTATCATAGTTTTTAATTAACTAACCCAAAACAGCCCGCGGTGTTACTACGACGGCGTAAATCCGGTTTTACGGTGTTTTTCGTGTTTCCAGGTTTTAAATCATTAAGTTAGCATATCATATAGATATAGAACATGTGTTTAGTTGATTTTAAAAGTCAAGTTAGAAGGATTAACTTTTGTTTGCGAACAAGTTTAGAATTAACTAAACTATGTTCTAGTGATTACAAGTTTAAACCTTCGAATAAGATAGCTTTATATGTATGAATCGAATGATGTTATAAACATCATTACCACCTTAAGTTCCTTGGATAAACCTACTGGAAAAGAGAAAAATGGATCTAGCTTCAACGGATCCTTGGATGGCTCGAAGTTCTTGAAGCAGAATCATGACACGAAAACAAGTTCAAGTAAGATCATCACTTGAAATAAGATTGTTATAGTTATAGAAATTGAACCGAAGTTTGAATATGATTATTACCTTGTATTAGAATGATAACCTACTGTAAGAAACAAAGATTTCTTGAGGTTGGATGATCACCTTACAAGATTGGAAGTGAGCTAGCAAACTTGAAAGTATTCTTGATTTTATGTAACTAGAACTTGTAGAATATATGAAGAACACTTAGAACTTGAAGATAGAACTTGAGAGAGATCAATTAGATGAAGAAAATTGAAGAATGAAAGTGTTTGTAGGTGTTTTTGGTCGTTGGTGTATGGATTAGATATAAAGGATATGTAATTTTGTTTTCATGTAAATAAGTCATGAATGATTACTCATATTTTTGTAATTTTATGAGATATTTCATGCTAGTTGCCAAATGATGGTTCCCACATGTGTTAGGTGACTCACATGGGCTGCTAAGAGCTGATCATTGAAGTGTATATACCAATAGTACATACATCTAAAAGCTATGTATTGTACAAGTACAAATACGGGTGCATACGAGTAGAATTGTTGATGAAACTGAACGAGGATGTAATTGTAAGCATTTTTGTTAAGTAGAAGTATTTTGATAAGTGTATTGAAGTCTTTCAAAAGTGTATAAATACATATTAAAACACTACATGTATATACATTTTAACTGAGTCGTTAAGTCATCGTTAGTCGTTACATGTAAGTGTTGTTTTGAAACCTTTAGGTTAACGATCTTGTTAAATGTTGTTGACCCAATGTTTATAATATCAAATGAGATTTTAAATTATTATATTATCATGATATTATCATGTATGAATATCTCTTAATATGATATATATACATTAAATGTCTTTACAACGATAATCGTTACATATATGTCTCGATTAAAAATCATTAAGTTAGTAGTCTTGTTTTTACATATGTAGTTCATTGTTAATATACTTAATGATATGTTTACTTATCATAGTATCATGTTAACTATAAATATATCCATATATATGTCATCATATAGTTTTTACAAGTTTTAACGTTCGTGAATCACCGGTCAACTTGGGTGGTCAATTGTCTATATGAAACATATTTCAATTAATCAAGTCTTAACAAGTTTGATTGCTTAACATGTTGGAAACATTTAATCATGTAAATATCAATCTCAATTAGTATATATAAACATGGAAAAGTTCGGGTCACTACAAAACTCACCTAATGTATTTTGTAGTAAAAATACATATGACAACATTAGACAAACTGAACAATGCAGGGTTGGCATCGGATTCACGAACCTATATCATTTATTTATTTATTAATATACATAATTGTAATCGAATAAGTTTATATATATAGAATTTTATTAATTATTTCATTTTTATATTAATAATGTATATATATGCTTCATATATTCATTCTGTATATAAAAATATTAAGTTTTGTTATGTTATATGTATTAAATATATCATTTGTTTTAAAATAGTTATTATAATAATATTATCGTAATATTAGTAATGGTAAAAATAATAATAATAATAATACTTATACTAGTAGTAAAATGAAAAAAAAATTATATTTTTAAATGATGATAATAATATTAGTAATAACATTAATAATAACAAAAACCATATTTGTACTTATAGTCATAATGAAATTTTCTATCATAATATTTATTTTAATAATAATCACCTTAATAATTATAATATTAGTAATAATAACAATAATAATCATAATAATGATAATAATAATAATAATGATATTCATAATACTTAATAATAATAATAATAATAATAACTATAATAATAATAATAATAATAATAATAATAATAATAACAATAACAATAATGATAATTATAGAATACAACCTTTGAAGAAACAAGCTTCAAAAAAAAAAAAAAATAATACGCCATTGCCTAGGCTCGAACCTGCGACCTCTTGTTAACCCGTCAACACCCTTAACCAATGCAATGTCTGTTTCATTTCTCTTTTATCACACAGAATTATATATATAAACTGTATATCACCAATAATGAAGCCCAATTAGCAAATAACAAGCCCAAAAGCAATTTACTGGCCCAACTGAAGAGTAATCCATTTACGTAACAATTATCAATCCATTTACTTAAATTAGGGTAGCTGTAACATTTCTGGATTTTTGATGATATAGTGATCGAGCAGAAGCACGTTCGAAACAGGAAGAATAGTAAATAACAACAGTAGCATTCGAAAATAAGTTGTGCGTTTTTTTTTTGTGTGGAATTAAATCGAAGCAAACAAGCATCAGTTTGTAAATGGTGTTCGACAACAAGCAATAGGAACAGAAGCTACGGTTTATCATGATCATGTTATTGATGAAGATGGTGATGCATGTCGATGATAGATAGGTTCGAACAGGAAAAAAAAGCCGAAAACCAAAAGCACTGTAGATCGTCTTCTTCTTTTGACATCATGCATCATTATCATCATATTTTGTTCACTGTATTAGAAACATAAATAGAAGGGAGCTGTAGCATTCATATGCAATTGGTTTCAAGAGATTTATAGTTGTGCCTTCATAATCGAAAATAAACAGGAAAATGGTGTAGCAGTTTGGGTTCAAATTGAACTAAAAATATAACAGGAGTAGTTTCATCATCTTCCTCGTGATTTGGGGTTTGATCATAATAGAAAAGATACAACAGAAGTATCAAACATTCGATCACCATCATCATTCATCGTGTTTTATTGAAAATAAATATCACTGTTCATCGTCTTCTTTAATGGGTTTCATGAAGGTGTCGGATATATAGAAAAACAGACATGGCAGCAGCAACTAAAGAGGGTTGTAGTGTCGGTTGTGGACTGTTTTGATGGAGGAACACAACAGCAAGCGTTAACATGGTTTATGCGATGGTGGTATGGTTTTTAGTGAGGGCCTCGGTTCTTGGTGGTGGTAATCGTTGAAGAAGAAGGAGAGGAAGAAGTAGTAACGTGATGGTTTCAAAGGTGATCGAAAGATGGCGGTTTGTTTATCGTGAAAAGAGTGATCAAAATGGGTTTGTGATGTAGGGTGAAGGTGATGACGGTTGTAGGTAGTCGGTGGGGTGAGGGTGAAGGATGGTGGTTCTCCGGCGATGGTGGCAGCTGTGGTAGAGTGGAGAAAATAGCCGTGAAGATCAAACAGAACGTTAGCGACATACAATGGTTTGCAAGTTGGAGATGATTGTCTATGGTGTCGGTTGAATGAGGGTATTCAATAGATTGGAAAACAGAAAATATAGATTGATAGATATTTACATAAAAGGTGCAAGTTGTTAATTGGTTTGGTTAACTTTAGTGTTCATAAATATATAAAACTCCGTATCATAAAGTTAAGTTAATAATTAATAATAATAATAAATTAATAAATATAATAATCAATGAAAAAAAAATAACGTGCAGCAGACAATCAAATTGAAATTGAAATTAAGAATAGTATAGCATTCGTAAAATTTGTTTCTTTCTACCGACAGTTTTTCATGCATTGTGTATCGTGCACTATTTGAAATTAGTGGCGGATAAAAGGTCTCAGAAAAATTCCATATTTTTAAATTAACTTCCTTTATTTATTTCAGTCACTATGGTATAAAATTCAATCATTAATTATTAAATAAAAAATACGTCAACTGTCCCTCTCAATTTTGGGTAAAATATAAAAAGTGTTAAAATTAAATAACTAGGTCCTAAATACACTTTTAGTAAGCCTAAAATTTATAGAACTCATTTCCGGATTACCGTTTATTTTAAAATTACATAAGTTTGAATTTAACTTGCTTAATATCAATCGGAACATCAAACGAGTATTACAATCCTTTAATATTTATTTTTAATATACTTTATTTATATATTGATATATATTTTAAATAATAATTATTATAATATCCTATTTTTATTTTATTAATTTTTAATAACATATAATACTTCAAATTATATTTCGAGATATTATTTATATATACATACACACATATCTATTTACAATTACTTGTTCGTGAATCGTCGAGAAAAGTCGAAGGGTAATTGATTACATGAATATAATTTTAAAAATTTTGAGACTCAAAATTACATAATTTGCTTATCGTGTCGAAATCAAATAAGATTCAAGTTTAAATTTGGTCGGAAATTCTCGGGTCATCACACATAATAACTTCCCTAAAACCGGTCCATGTTCCCTCCCTATATATTTTTGCTTGTTTCCTATGTCACTATGTAATTAGGAAATCTAACCTATATTGGTAACCAAATAATCTTAACCTAATTTTTTCTGATCATAAAAAAAACTCTTTCATCTCTTCTCTCTTGCTCCCAAATGACGGTTCCCGCTTTCACTAACCAAGGTGGTTTTTATAAAAAATTTCAAATACTTATAACTCGAAGCATTTAATCATGTAATATGGAACACGTAAAAAAGGTATATTCATAAATGTTTTTAGGAAAAAAAAAAAATCTAATATGGCAAATCATAGAGTTTAAGTAATGATCGTTAGATATTTAACTGAAAATCAAGTCGTCACTGGTTATCGTTTAAATACTAAATATTTAACTGAAAAATCAAACGGGCCCAAATACTATCCAGATTCGAGGCTAATTGTCCTCTCCATTTTTGAAGAAGAGCACGAATAAAGGTTTTAAGACTCTCTCTAATCTCCCTTTATCAAAATAAGGTAAAACATTGTCCCATTTAATCCAATGCAATTCGCGCCCCCCCCCCCCCCCCCCCCCCCCCCCCCACACACACACACAACAACAACAACAACAACAACAAAAAGAGACACAAATGCGTTCAAACGACTTTATAACAAAATCCAATGCATTTTCCAAGAAGAACGATTGTTAAGAAAAATGATATATCATAGGGTGCCAAGTGGGTATCAATTTCATAATATCACCCATCGGTAAACTAAGGTAACGGAAAGCCACATCATGTGGATCAAATCATATAATCAATGTCTTTAGGACTAACGCCAATCCCATATATTTAAAACTTCAAGATGTTAATTCTGAGGCCCAAAGCGAGATAGTAACATTCAAAATTCAGATACGAAAAGCATATATCATAGGGTGCCAAGTGGATATCAATTTCATATTAGCACCCACCGGTAAACTAAGGTAACTGAAAGCCGCATCACGTGGATCAAACCATACAATCAATGTCATTAGGACTAACGCCAATCCCATACATTTAAAACTTGGAGATGTTAATTTTGAGGCCTGAAGCAAGATAATAACATTCAAAATTCAGATGATATTGTCAATTTCGTGAGCATGCAATTCTCAAACAATTATGACATCATCTAAAGAAGAAAAATGATGTAGATAAAGTGAAAATGGAATGAGACAATATAATCAACATCATGAAATCATGACTGACACAATATAAAATAAACGTTATTCATAAGATTGTGAATTAAAAGATCAACGTATGTTTAAGACTCGGACACAAATATCATGATGTACCTTTGTGTCTTTGTCAATATGAAGAAATAAATAATGTATCACATGTTTACCATAAGTTTCCTGCACTTATGTGCCTTAATTAAGCTTAATGTTTGATGTTTGATACTTCGTTGCCGGGTGAAATTATACATCTAAGCATTTATTTATAATCAGTTATTTGACTATAAAAAGACCCGAATTTGCTTCTTTTAATAAATTTATTAAGTAAAGTTCCAATTCTGCATTAGAAGAGTATAACAACAACACAACAGATTCATCTGCTACAAGATCGAATTAAAAGGAGTGTATACAGCTACAAGTTATAGCTATGTTTCTAATAGTAAAATATGTTTACCAAAATATGTTGAACACATCAAAAACAACAAATACAGTACATTACAAACACAACATATATATATGTATATATGAAACACACACATTGATAACTACATTTAGATACCGAGGATCTTCCTTTTTTCAAACCAAGCTAGTATCTTTTTACCATACATATTGCTTCTGATGGACGACATGTTGTCTGAGATGAGCTCAAGTAGACAGTCGTATACGAACCCCTGTTGCCACAAGAATCAATACACAAAATCGTAGTAATAGTTAGTAGTAGCATATCTGGAGGTGGCGACGAAAACGGGTCAGGAACTGTCATAGAATAACCCGCTAAGGCCACGTTCATCGAGTAAAAAATACTTACTCCCCTTCCCTGGGTAACAAGAACTGAGAAAACCTTATACGTTTAGTTACAACTGAGAGTTGCCACCGTCGTAAAAGTTGGTAAATCGGCCGACACGTCGGTTTAGGGACTCGTCCGTCCCGACTCACCCCAAAACACCTTAAAAGTTGGTCAACACTAATAAGTCGGGTGGGTCAAAGCTTGTTAAATCAACAGTAAGCGTCTATTTATTGGCGACTTGACTGCCGTTTATAGCCTAAATTGAACCCCAGGCATGCTTTAAAACCCATGAAAATTTGATACTACCATTTTCATGGAGTCTCCTCTGATTTAATTGCTTATTTTTCTTTTACTCACTTTTATAGTTTTTTTATTTTTCCTTGTATTATATTTTCTACTTTTGGCCAGAGGTCCTCTTAAAAGCAATCTCTTTACCCGTCGGACAGAGAGAGGGAGGACTTTCTCTACTCTTGGAGAGTTTCACTCGGGGTGGAGAAATGACTTCTCTTTATCCAAAGATAGAGGTATGATTGTCTACGTCCCATCTCCCCCATACCCCACGCATGTGGGATTGGGTTTGTTGTTGTTGTTGTTGTGGTCAAAGCTTGTTAAAGTAAACGTTAAGTAAAAAAAAAAAAATCATATTTGTAAAAAATAGATTTTATGCCATATTGAAATATTTATATTTTATGTTTGATATAGTTACGTGTAATAATATACAACAACAACAACATAATCCAATCTCACATATTACGTGTATTAATATATGTATGTTTAATTTATTTATTACTAAAAGTCAACGTTGGTCAACGTCTGACTTGTCCCAACTCGACCGACTCGTCCCTCTGAGGTCTCGATAGAGTTGACCCCGACTAGCGACTTTTACAACTTTAGGACTTGCTAAATCAAATTACAATATCATGTACTTCAAAGATACAACATATTTTCAGTTTCATATATGGCACAGTGCCTAAGTATGACAGGAGAAAACACATATATATGTTTTATCACCAAAAATGAGTTGAATCAATTTACATATATCTTCATTTTAATATATTTATCATTGTGAGATTCGGGGCTAAGGAAATTGAACTAACCGTTGAAACCGTCAATGCAGACTGGATGACAAAGTTTGCATACGGATGTATAAGAAGCATCGACGGGTTTGGGCTCGTGATCAGCTCCATAACGATTAAACTAGCGATCTTTTCACCCGATTCATTCAAACATTTCTCAACGACATTACTAGCGTACTTATTGCACGAAAGATATGCAAAATTTCCTTGAAGCTGCTTCACAAGGTGTGCCGTAAACTTTGGTACATTCAATCCCACCATGTGTTGTAGTACATAATTTCTATCCATCCATTCAAGTAAAGTTAGACTAATTAAATGATGTAACAATTTTAAAATTTATATAAAGATTTAGAGACACGAACCCGAAAGGATCTTCTGCGAGAGGTATTGCGTTAGACAAAATTTCAACAACGAGACGGTTTTGGACTTGTCCCTGAGAGTGCTCCATACATGCCTGCAGCACGCAACAACCGCTCCTGTCTGTTGCAACTTCGTAACACTTGTCTGCTATTTCATTCAAAATAGGCTGCCAAAAGCAAGATTTGTGTTAATTTATTGATACATATAATCATCATGTAAATTGGAGTTTCTAATATTCAATTTCCATTTCTGAAATATATTAAACAATTTCAAACAGCATCAATAACAGAAGGGCATAATGAATGCTCTTTTAAGTCAAGTTAGTAGCATCTAGTAACACCTGTAGACATACTTACAGTACCTTCAATGAAACACGAATGAACATGATCGATACCTCGTTAACATTACTTGGAAAACGAGTCAAACAATACTGAATAACATGGTGTCCATTTGGGTCAGTAGCTAATCTAGCTGCACTGGGACACAGAGCTGCCATTACTAACGCAATCTGATACGGGTCGGTCAGGTTCTCCAATAGCTTCTGCATAGCTCTAGTCCTACAAATATTAACAGCATTTCAATACAACCTTCAATATACACAATTTACACAATAAAAAAAGAGTAATAATTAAACAAACATATATGCATACAGCATACCCATGTGAGTTCATACAAACAAGAGTAATTTCAACAGGGACATCAGTCAAGGAAACAAGTATCCTTAATTTATGATCATCATTACACAAAGGTATAAGCTTTTGAATAAAATAATTCCCAAACTGATCCTTCATTAAATCGCTAATCGAATCCAACACTTCATACAAAACACCATCAATTTCTTCATTTGTGGGATTATTCTCTAACTTTGATTGTAACAATCTGCAACCATTTTGATCTTTAGCTAAACAACAAATCCTACCCCTTAATTCTTTCAAACACATATTACTCACAGCCTGTTGATTATTATTATTATTATTATTATTATTATTACCAAATCTAGAACAATTTGAGCTGTTTATCAAGTTGGGTATACAAGTGTCATCAAAAATTGCAGCATTTGAGTACAGGTATGGATTCAGGTGTGATGATTTACTGTACAATTGTTCCTTGTGAAGCAAGTCAGACCCATGGTCAAAGTCAAACTTTTGGTCAAAATTAGAAGAACCAACATCCTGTAAAACATTTTTTTGCCACAGAGAATGATGATACTGATACTGATGGTAGTGAGGGTCCACCATAAGAGGGATAGGATGGCCCACACCAGAATAAACCCTTCCACTGTTGTTACAAAAGGGGAGCACGGAACCCTCGCCGACGCCGATCGGAACTCCGGCACCGCCAAATTCACCGGCGATAGTTTCCGGTAAAAACGTCCGGCAGTTCAATTTCTCGGCAGACGAGATATTGAGTGACGAAAAGATATTAGATACAGCTTCATCAACATCGTAATGTTGCGGTGATGTTTGTGTCATTTGCGTGTTTCTTTTATGCTCCATTGTTTAATAAAACAACAACTGTGTCTGTGTGTTTTGATTATTCAATAATTAGTATAAAACTAAAAATGTATTGATTATGAAAGTATGAATTGAAGGAATGAAATGGGGAGAATAAATTTTGATTTGATGAGGAAAATGGGGGAGATTTTAGAGAGAGAAACAAGGGGAAGGAGGTGGGGGTTGTATGTGTATATATGAGATGATGTATGTATAGGTGTAAATGTATATGCATGCAATATAGGGAAATATATTTTCATGCGTGAAGGAGGAGGATAACCAATAGGTAACGTCTGTCATCTTAAAACGGTAACCTACCGTTACCGTTAAATGTGTTTGATGTTTATAGGCCGTGCCATCGTAAATTGTGGGGCCCATTTTGTACTGGAGGAAATATTTTCAGAATTTTTGTCCATTACTCATTTACTCATACTTTCTAAAACATAAAAAGGATACAAAATAAGGAGTGATGAGTAACACGGTTTTAATTATTATAGATGTATATACGGTGTAATTTGTTATTGGATACAAAACAAGTATTCGGGCCGCCCCGCTTCGCTGGACCCAAGATCGCTTGCCTGAAAGGAAAAAAAAAAAAAAAAGCTAACTTCAAGATTCGAACCTGCGTCCTTTTAGATTTCAACAAACCTCATTACCAACTGATCTACATTTTCATTCTGATAAATTTATAGTTTGTTTAAGATATATCCATTAAAATTAGAGGGTTGATAAAAATTAAAAAGGTAATCAGAAGGGGTGAAATTTAACATAATGTAAAAACCGGGGGTAAGGTGACAAAATTGCCAAAAAGTTTCAAATGAATAGTGCCCTTTTTTTGTCTTCTTTTGTTTTCCAATTGATACTCCCCCGTCCCAAAAAAATTGTCTACCTTACTATTTTTATTTGTCCCAAATATATTGTCCCCTACTTTAAATAACAATAAAAAATCACTAAAGTTCCATTTACACCCTTTTTATTAATGGAAATTCAGCATTAAATATACCAATTACTTTATAACTTACTCTTTATAACAAAATTAAATTAGGGATAAATTAGACAATTCACTAATATATTTTAAATCCAACAAAAAGTCAAACCAGACATTTTTTCTGGGACGGAGGGAGTACTATACAAGTATTCGGGTCGGCCCGCTTCGCTGAGCCCAAAATCGCTAGCCTGGAAGGAAAAAAAAAACGCCTCTGCAAGAATCGAACCTGCACCCATCTGGAAACAATAAAGGCCACCCAACCACTTATGTCTTTGTGTTATTATTTTACAGTGTTTAATATATATCCCTTAAAATTAGAGGGGTGGGCAAAATTAAAAAGGTAATCAAAAGGGGGTGAAATTTAACATAATGTAAAGACCGGGGGTAAGGTGACAAAATTGCGAAAAAGTTTCAAATGAATAGTTTCAATTTTTTGTCTTCTTGTGTTTTCTAATTGATACTATACAAGTATTCGGGTCGGCCCGCTTCGTTGGGCCCAAAATCGCTAGCCTGAAAAAAAAAGGGCAACTTCAAGGTTCGATCGTGCGTCTCTTAAGATTTCAACAAACATCCTTACCAACTGATCTACATATTCATTTTGATAAATTTATAGTTTGTTTAATATATATCTCTTAAATTAGGGGTTGGTCAAAATTGAAAAGTTAGTAAAAGGGGGGTGAAATTTAACATAATGCAAAACCTGGGGGGAAAGGTGACAAAAATGCAAAAAGGTTTCAAATGAATAGTTTTCTATTTGAATCTATAGATAATATAATATATAATTTGGGTTACCGCACATTGCAGCGGTGTGGGGGGAAAGGTGACAAAAATGCAAAAAGGTTTCAAATGAATAGTTTTCTATTTGAATCTATAGATAATATAATATATAATTTGGGTTACCGCACATTGCAGCGGTGTGAGATAAAAAAGGGAAGAAAAAAAATCCACTGTGTAGGCTCGAACATGTGACCAGCAGGGAGCTTGGCAAAGTGCCTGACCACCGCGCCACAAATGTTTTATTGATAAATGATACATCTATTGTTATTTATCGTTTGAAAATAATGGGGGTTGAAAAGTCAAAATCAATTTTTACCCTTCAATTTTATGGTAGTTACTAATATGTGATAAAGGAACAGTGACGTTTTTTTTGTCTTGTTGTGATTTCCAAATAAATCTATGTATAATGGGGTTGAAAAGTTAAAGTGGGTATTCAATTTTTACCCTTCAATTTTATGATAATTACTAATATGGGATAAAGGAACAGTGACGTTTTTTTGTCTTGTTGTGTTCCAAATGAATCTATGTATAATATAAAGCTACTTTTTATAAATTTTTGTATACGGTGGAATTTGTTATTGGCTTATGTGATTGATTTATTATTGATGTGTAACGTAGTTTTCATTGTGTCACAAATGAGAAAATAGATAAAATAATAATATAATTACATAACAATAATAATAATTATAATTATAATTATAATAGTAATAACAATTAATAAAATAGCAAGGATCAATGTATATGCATTCTTTTAATTAAAGGATTGCATATATAAACTTAATTAAATAATTAAATTAACTAATACTTTTACATTTTTATTGGGTTTGAGTTATATGGCCCAGAAGTCCAGAACATACGTTTACTTAGAGTGTGTTTGGATGAAACTAGCTAGAGCTGGAGCTTATAGTTGGAGCTGGAGCTGGAGCTGGAGTTTATGGACTAAACTAAAATATAAGTAACCCAATAGAAACTATACCTTAGCAGTCCATTTGAGTACCAAAAGCCCAATATAGGATCCGACAGCAGAACTGCAGAAACATGAGTAACAAATTGTACGAAGTAGCTTATGCCTTCCGGGATATGATGGAAAATTTGTAAACTATTCGGTAATGCATTAATCTTTTAACTAAAAGTTTAATGTACCATGTAACGGATACATATGTGTAGACGTTGATAATGGATCTTAGAATCAGTCTAAGTCGATCTAAAGACTGAAAACGATAGACCTAGGCTTAATCGAATAACGGTTTATTCACGGGACCAAATAAGTCAAACCTAGACATCAATTTAGATTAGAATGGCACCTAGAAAGTGTTATTCGGTGGGTTGGAGGTAGGAGGCGACATCATACCAACTGGGATTGATTAGGGTTAATAGAGTGTGTAATCAAACAAATTAAACTGAAACCCGTATATATACTGTCTGTAATGACAGTCGGTCGACTGCCTGGTTTAGTCGATGTTGATCAACTTACACCGACCTTTCATTGTCAACCGACAGTATCTTTAGTCGGTCGACTGTCTCATACAGTCAATCGACTGTCTGGTCAGTTTAGCTACTGATTAATACATTCACCCATAATAAGAAACGTTTAATAATCACAATACAAAGTTCAAGTTCAAAGTTACATGACTCAAATATACAATAAATTTTCATAGAACTAGGGATTCCAAATATGCATCAACAATATGGATTATTAAAAGTAATTGATATATCCAATTAAATCCACTCAAATTTTTGACCATAAACTTAAATCAGTTCAATAACATTGAAAAATCTCTAATCAAAGGCGTTAGTATTTTTACCTATAGAGACAACGCCAAGCGGAGTCGATATCAACAACAACATGTGTAGACGAAGGTTTACCCTAGTGCCCTTTGTCAAAACTAAGTTAGATAGATACCAATTTCCAAGAAATATGCTTATGGCGAAATGGTGAAAACCGATTAATAAGGGAGTATACTCTTTTTTTTTTTGTGAAAAATAAAATTAAAATTAAAATAGATTAGAATATTTAGTGAATTTATATACTCCATAGGATAGGATATGCAAGTCAAACAACAATATGCTTCCCAGATCATATCAATGCACATACTAACTTGTTACAACACATAGCATGGCACAATTATCACACTAATGGTGTATCTTAGGGGATACACGCATAAAAGCATCATTTTTATACAGCAAAACAGATTAAAAAGCATAAAAATGATAATATTTGGCAGTTTTTATCAGTTACCGTCCAGCGTGTAGCAGGCCGCCCAACGTCATGCGTAAGCCCTGCAGACAGCTTCAATGCTTAAGTCCTTCTACTAGGCGCGTGAGCGGCACGCAGCCACGCCAAAGTCGGTTCCGGATAATAACAGAGTTAATCAGCGATTGACACGTGTATCCCGAGAATTTCAGACATTCTACGCCTATAAATAGACCTCATGGGTCACCACATTTCACATCATCTACTTTGTACTTTAGTCAGAGAGAAGTACACTTTCTCTCTCACACAGTTCTTTCTCACTCTAAAATATTAACCGCTTAGCAACAGAACGATAGACAGATCAATTACAGATTGATCGACAGATTGATTGAGGCCACCCCACGAATCTCTCATCCGTGTTCCGGGTCTGCAGGGATTATTTCCCAAGGGCAAACATCAATCGACATTCTATCACTTAACACTAGGCGGCTATTGTTCTGTACTGGTACCTTACACCCGCTATACGGAAAATCGTACTAACATATGGCGCCATCCGTCTCAAAGACCAACAAGAATACCAAGAGCACAAAGGCAACTGACACAATTTCAACATGAGCAACACTCGAACCAATCGCTGAAAATGTCATCGAGAATATACCAGTAGATCAATTAACTCTGGAGAAACTTCAATTGAAGAAGGAGATCAGTTGAACACTAGTGTAGCAGAAGAGCATGTGCATGAAACTATACCACGATTGAAAAAAACCATTGATGGAAAGCTCTAGTAGAGGAATGTGGAAAGCTAGGCGAGGAACACATAATGTTTCTTTTAAAAGAACAACTGATGTGAATGTTAGGCATACCAGCAAAGGAAAGTCAATTTCTAAACAGCAATTGTTCAAATTATTCAATCAATTGAATACTTTGGTGGACGATACTGAGCAAGAACGCAATGATGAAGGTTTTGTGGAGAATGAATGGGACTATGGGGAAGAAGAAGAACAATTATTTACGAATGAGGAGATGGCAGGAAAGTTGTTAGATGGAATTTTGACAAAAATGGCACCATCAAAGTATAAACAGAAGTTAGCACAGCCCACTATCCGTACAACGGAAGTGGACAATTTGTTTGCTTTAATTACAGGAGATGAGGCTATCAAACCACCAGCAATGGCAGAGTCAACTCAATGCTTTATCACTCAAATTGCAGAATATCCATTACCAAGAAATTTGGGGATTCCGTCGATTGGTGTTTATGATGGAACAACTGATCCAGAATATTTTCTTACTATGTTTGAGGGCGTTATGTGATTGCAACACTGGGAAGATGAAACTGCTTGTCATATGTTTCCTATGGTATTGCAGAAGATGACATGAGAGTGGTTTGCAAGTCTTCCGCCCAGGAGTATTACCAGTTTCCTTGATTTAAGGGCAATGTTTGTCATGCAATACCAAAGTTTGAGAAGCTACACATTGTGTCATTTAGATGCACATGAGATTACTATGCATCAGAATGAATCTCTAAGCAATTTCATGAAGCGTTACACAATTGAATGTCAAAAAACACCCGATATACCAGAATCTCAGCTTGTTTCAGGTTTTATTTTCTGTCTTGATCAGTGTCGCTTTGCAAGCTTAGTTCACGCGTTGCGGTATGATATCCCAAAAACATTGCACCAAGCATTAGTTGTTGCACTGAAATATTTGAGGGCTGGTGAAATGGGACATCCAAGAGTCGATAACTATCAGAGGAACTTTAGACAGAAAAACGGAGGACGAAACGTGAATGACAATTATCAGAGGCAGCGTGGGTATGATAATGGTTATCAAAGGCAACAACATGGTTGGCGGGGCAATAATCACCCGAATGACAATTACCATCATCGAAAACCGTTAGACAGGCATCCACTCATCATGGCTTTAACAAAAACTCCAAAGGAGATCTTATTCACTGAACCTATTAAGGAAACCTTTAACCCTCTACCACCAATGGAGGAGCGTCAAGGACCACAGAGTGATAGGTGGTGTGACTTCCACGAGGCATATGGGCATGACAGTGACAATTGTAAGTCATTGATGAGGGAAATCATTGCTAAGATTAAAGCTGGAGAGTTAAACCATTTGTTACCAGGAAAACAGTATAGGAGGAATGATCTAAATAAGCATTTTGCTTGGCAAGGAAAGGTGCGTCACGGGAGACGGCATGATTGGAATAAGAGAGATGAGAGAAAGGATGAAAGGGACCCAACTCCTGAAAGGCACATCAAGGTTATTTGGAATGAGGGCGAAGAGTATGAGTCAGACGGAGAGCGCAAGACGGAGCAGTGGATGTACGCTCCTATTACATTCCACACTATCCCAAATTGGCGGCTATCAGAGGAGCCTATGGTTATATCAGCTGTAATTGCGAACAAGACCATTACCAGAATCTATACCGATACAGGTAGTGAGGTAGATATCTTATATTTCGATTGTTTCCGAGATTATTCGTTCAGCGTAAAGGACAGACTCCGCTATACAAACTTGAAGATTGCTGGCATCACGGGAGAATCAATGAGGGCACACCCTCTGGTCAGAATAGAAATCATGGACTTTACAGTACTTGATGGAAAGTCAAGGTTCAACGCTTTGTTCGGTAGGCGGACTCTGCGAAAATTTGGGGCAATTACTTCAACACCACACGCGGAATTGCGATTTCCAACTCCAAATGGTATAGCTGTGGTGCACTCTGAATATGTGGTACCAGTAAGAGAAAGGTCAGTTGTTTATAAGGCACATGAGAACTTTGTTAGGGGAGGACCGTCAAGGCAGTTATTCAACAAAAATGACGTGAATGGGTATTTTAAACCGCCTAAAATGTGGGAGCCTTAGAGGCATGGCGCAGGATGTTGTACGGAGAACATACTGATTACATGAACAATGCAGCATAGGTTGTTAAACATGTTTTTCTTTCATCAGTTCAAATAAGCACAATACAATTTTTTGTAGTTTTCTAGATAGGATTGATCACCCTATCCATACGAAGATGTTACACAAAATATTGTAAGTGCGGCAAAATGATATCAATATAATTTTATCTTTTTTCACGCAAAGTGTTACGTTTACGAATGTAGAACATTACATTCATACCTACCCACATAAGGCAAGGCATTTCTATGCCCCCGATGGTAGAGGCTTTTGTGTCAACATTATAGACACAAGGGATGGGCTAGCGTAAGTGTTTACTTCGCTAGAGAGCACCGAGGCAAAAATACGATATCTCTTAAATGTCATGACATACACAATGGTCTATCTCAAATTGCATAAATCCATTTATATACGAAAAACAGAAAAATTTAACATAAAATACAAGCGTATTTGAAAGCCGCACAAAACCTAAGCGCAATACGAAATACATAGTTTCTTTAACAACATATTTTACACATTTCATAAGCTTATCATTTTTATGGCACACCATTGACACAAGAACGATGTGATGGATAAGATTCATTATTTGTTTCAGAATTTGATTTCAAATATTCGACACATCTTCACAAAACAGGCCTTCTTACTCAACACGGAGGGCGGATAACATTTTGATACATCCTTTATACGAAAACAACAAAGGCATATATGTTTTATCGACAAGCTGATGCAAAACAAACATATAACTTTGATAAATCATATAATAACAATCATATATATTATGGCATATAATAGCAAAAATTATCACCTTGCTAAATTAATCATTATAACCTTGGCGGATGATGAAAAGACCTTTTGCGCAGAGCGGATAACGGATGAAAATTTAATGCATATGCCATGTCAAAAACAGTTAAGGAAAAAATCTTTTGTATATCGTATGGTATATGGCATTCAAGCTTCTTATTGCTAACAATAGTTACACACATAAAATACCAAACATATTAAAACATATGTTAAGCATAAAGGAGCATGGTAAATTCATGAGAAATATCAAAATGTGCATATGATTAGAACACAGTTAATATTGTATGTTTATTACAGACAAAGCATAAATTGTTTTCAAATTGGAACTCCTAGAATATCTTTAATAGAAACACCTTCTTTACCACATACTTCCTCCAAGAAAGCAATTTTCAAGGCAGACACTTCATCTATTGTCACCTGCAGTTTAGCTTCAGCATTAGTTTTGATGCGTTTTGAAATCACAGTTAGAAGAGGATCAGGCTTGTCAGGGAGAGCATTCAAAACTTCTTTAATAACATCAGAAATTTCCTTCTGAGTAGAAGCTTCAAGGTATCTATGGAAGGTACGGCCAACAAAGTCAGAATTTAATATCCTCTGCACAAGGGCAGGAAGGCCAACCTTCAAATCAATGAAGTTCTTTTTAGAAGCAGCAACGGCAGCAGTGTTCTCTTTAGACACATGCTTTTCTTCTTCTAACAACTTCTTTAGCTCCTCATTTTCCTTTAACAACTTTTCCTTCTCCTCCATCAACTTCTCCTTCTCCACCCTCTCTGTAACACACTTTGCTTCCACCAGCTGCATAGTTTCATCCTTCTTCTTTCCCAGATCTACTGTAGTTTTCCATTTTAAATTAGCATCTTGTAAATCAACCTCCAGTTTCTTTAATCTGGTGGCATTGTGAACAGCGTTGGAAACAATGGTCTCTTTTGCCTCCTGCATTTCCAGACCATGCACTACATGTTGACCAAGTAAAACCATAGATGCAGCAGTAGATTGACAGCTTTGTTTATGTGTCATGGTAGATAAAGAAGAGGACAAATCAGCAATTGTGTTCGCCTAAATCAAATATACAAAATTGCAATAAGCATACTGAAAGCAATAAGGTAATGCTATTGGGTTTCAAATTTTCAAAGTAGAACATATACCTTAAGAAAATCATTAAAAAGGTAAGATTTGTTGACCGAATCCTCAAGAAAAGCTCTTAAACCGGCCAGCGGCATGGCGGAAGGCGGTTAGGTGGATGAAGAAGACTGTGTAGTACTAGTTCCTTTGGAAGTTAGCAGGGTATTGAAGGGAGGTGTTTCAAAAGCATCATCTTTATGAGTATCATCATCATTTGTTTCATCATCATCATTATCTTCAACGTCAACAGCTTTATTACTCTCATCATTATCATCACCAGCAGTGGTTCCATCATCTTCTTCTTGCAGAATCATTCCTATGAAGTAAAGAGACAAATAAGCAAATAAATTAGCATCATAACATATTATTAGCATTATAAAAAAGCATAACTGCGGAATCCACTTCTTTTCTTTGGCTTCTCAGTAGCTTCACTCATTGGACGCTTTCCTGCATGTTTTGAGCGCCTACCAGATTTTTGCGCGCTAGACGGCTGGGGGGGTGGTTTCAATAATCTCAACATCAGATGATGGCTGAGCAGCACTGCCATCTCCACCCTCCGCAGGCCGCTCTGGGCTCTTCAATTTTTGCTCAAACTCTGCATCCTTTTCCTTATCAGCTTCAACCTCAGAAGGGGCCTTTGGTCGCTCAGAAACAACAATGGGGTCCACATACAAATAGAAAATTATATTAGAAAAAATAGCATATTAATAAAAGTGCCTACCACGGCCTTTCCAGTGCAGCACTGACATATGTTCAGCACGCTAATTGTCACTCATATTACAGAGGACTAAAATGGTTTCATAGTCAGCATATGACCTTTATGGAAGTTTAAGTTCCTTCCAAGCTTCCATCGTTGTCTTTTCATCATCAGATAGCACAATGGATTTGCTCACCCCTATCTTTGTTTTTATCCATCCTCGAACACTTGCCCATGCATCTTGAATAACCCTTTCATTAACAAAGAAGTACGGTTCTTTCCAATTTTTCAAGGAAGTTTCTTTCTCTCTAGTAAATGCCTTATTTGGTTTGCAGTCAAACGTATACCAGCATTTACTCACTAGACGAGTCCGAAATAACTCGTGGCAAATATTTACACTTGGTACTCCATCTACAGCATTACAGTACATCTCAAAAAGAATAATTTTTTGCAACCCCAGAGGGTGAATTTGGCTAAGACCTATCCCATAGTGGGCAAGAATTTCTTGTAGAAATGCGAAGGGAGGAATACAAAGATTTCCTACGGTTAATTGAAGGGTGATCATCTTCTTTGGTGGCTTATTAGCTCTATCGCTAGATGAAGAAATCATGGGATTCAGCAGTCTATAAGATTCCTATGATCTTTACACAATTTGTCTATCTCTGCTTCGATTATACTGGAAGGAATTGTAGTTACGTCACGCGTATCTTTCTGTGAAGATGTGCTGCTGGATTCGGCCATGGTAGCAACAAAGAATAAACAATAGCAACAGAGGATAAGGAGAATTGAAAACTAACCTTGTAGGGTTAAATTGATATGAACCCTAGAAAGCAATTGCAGGTGATCTTGAGAGAATTGAAGAAGTTTCGGAGAAGGAAAATGAAATTGGGGACGGATTATTTATAGTCGGATTGATGAACGATAAAAGGACACGATCAAAATGCGTGGATGGATCAAATCAATTGGGCATGAATTTTGAATTTTAAAAATAAATTAAAATAATATAAGGGGAGTTTTGGGGGCAAATTCATAAGTGGAAGTGTGACATCAGCACCGAGAAACAGTCGGCTACAGCAGTTTTGTGTCTTCGAGGAAAAAGGCATCTTTTATTTTTTAGTTTAATGACTTTATTTTTTACAAAAATAAAGACATTAAACTGGAGGGACTTAATGGTGTATCCTAGGGGATACACGCATAAAAGCATCATTTTTATACAGCAAAACAGATTAAAAAGCATAAAAAATGATAATATTTGACAATTTTTATCTGTTACCATCCAGCGTGTAGCAGGCCGTCCAGCGTCATGCGTAAGCCCTGCAGGAAGCTTCAATGCTTAAGCCTTTCTACTAGGCGCGTGAAATGCATGCAACCACGTCAGCCACGCCAAAGTCGGTTTCAGATACTTCGCATAACAGAATTAATCAGCGATTGACACGTGTATCCCGAGAATTTCGGACATTCTACGCCTATAAATAGACCCCATGGGTCACACATTTCACATCATCTACTCTGTACTTCAGTCAGAGAGAAGTACACTTTCTCTCTCACACAGTTCTTTCTCACTCTAAAACATTAACCGATTAGCAATAGAACGCTAGACGGATCAATTACAGACTGATCCACAGATTGATTGAGGCCACCCCACGGATCTCTCATCCGTGTTCCGGGTCTGCAGGGATTATTTCCCAAGGGCAAACATCAATCGACATTCTATCACTTAACGCTAGGCGGCTATTGTTCTGTACTAGTACCTTACACCCGCTATACGGAAAATCGTACCAACACACACCATTATAAACCACTCATGACTTTACAATTGAAACGTCTCCAGACACATGTTCGTACCTAAAATAGCGTTAATACATCTTTGAAAAGCCTGATGTACCACTACCATTAAACTCGCTACCACCACCATTAAATTCCTCTCCATTCTGTGAACATACTCGTACTAATTTTGTTATCGTTTGACACCGTACGTGTTGAAAATTAAATTCACTTACAAGTAGATGAATTAAATATGTTGAAAATTAAATTCACTTGCACCCACAAACATTTTAGAGTGGGAGTGGTTGAAATGTCATTTTCACCCACATACTTTTTAGAGATAACCTATTATAAATAATGTTTCCATCTCAATGTTTAAAAACACACAATATAGAGAAAAACACACACAAGTATAATTGACAGATTGTGTTCAAGTGGAACATCGCAAACCATCGAAGGAACTTAGGTTGTGAAACTTGAAAGCCTTCCTTTTGGTGATTGCTTTCCCGACCGGTAATCTAAACCCCGATCTTTCCGCTTCTGCCGTATAATTTCTGGTATGTCTAGAAACTATCTAATTACAACATTGGTATCAGAGCTTGAAGTTTATTTTCCGGTTACATACCATATTTTCTTCATTATAGTTAAAGTTGCATGTATTGTTTTTGTTACTCATGTTTTGTTCGATATACATGATATATTTTAGATGGAATTAGGATTAGTACTTGATTCTTGATCACTGAGATAGATATAGTCGATTTAGCTATCTACTTTGGTTTGGCTTGCATGATTTTGTCCTTTGCTCCATGAATGTTATTCCTTAATTCTGACGATTGGCTTATGCATAATAGGATAATTGTTCCTTTTTATTTATTGACTTATATGATCATTTTTTTATTTGATTATATTTTGTTAAAATGGATCTATAGTAATATTTTAACACCTAACATGTTGGCATGTATCTTTATTATTATTTTATTAATATTGTAAGATACTCGTGATTTTCTTTTTGTATTCATGTTGGATTGATTGATTGATAAACATTTAGTGTGAATATGAGTGTTAAAATAATATTTTATTTATAGTGGTATGAATATGACAGGTACTAGCAAACAAAATCAATATATTATTGTCTTTTGTTTTTAATGCATGAGTTTTACCGTAACATAAGTTTTTTTTCTTGGAAATTATCAATGTGATAATATATGTTATAAATGAGATCTATGTATATCCTTTAGGTTTAAATGGACGTTTCCTATATTTATTTGTTTAGTTAATATACTTAATTATTGTGTGGTCTTCGTAACCGAACACATGTTTATGCGTTTGTAGTATTCTGTAAATCAAAACGTTAAATGTTTAAAGTATTATGATTTTTGTAACCAAACAAATACACACATACATTAATTCAAGATTAATATAATTATTTAACCTTTAGTTTTGTAACCAATACGTTAATACATATTCATAGTGTGATATTTCTAAGTGAAATATAAATCTTAATTTAGCACTTAAATGGTTTCAAAATTTGAAACATGGTATCGAAAAGTCGTGTTAATTCGGATTTATAGGAATTTATAATCGTGTATATATTATTGTGTTAATAATAGTTTCATAATAGGTTTTATGGATGATAATTGGAAACATAGTGACCTTTTTCTCTATACCCTATGATGAACAATTATTTAATAAAATAATATAGTTGCAAGATGATTGCATATTTGGATGGATATAACTAACCTTGGATAATTGTCTTAAATATAGAACTTTTATGTTCAATCATGGCTTCCGCATCTAAGAACATTGTTGCTGAACTTAACAAGGGTGTTAAGTTGAATGGTGACAACTACGAAATATGGAGCATGAAACTCGAATATGTGTTGGAAGAGCAAGAGGCTCTTGTTGCTCTTACTCAATCAATGGAAGTACCTGAGGTGGGTGATACGGAACAACATAAAAGGGATGCTGAAGTGTACATCACTTGGAAATGTAAGAACACCATTGCTCGCATTACGTTGCTGAGCAGCATGGATGATGACATCATGCGCAATTTTTGCAAGTATGAACTAGCAAAAGATATGTGAAAAGCATTGGCTGACAAGTTTGGTGCAACCTCGGTGACCAAACTAAGATCTATCACTATCAAGTTTGACCAATATAAAAAGAAATCTGATCATACCATGAAAAAGCATGTCAGACAAATGTCAAACATGATAAGTGAATTGAGAAATGCAGGTCATGTTCTTACTGATGAACAACAGGTTCAAGCTATGATCCGTTCCTTGCCTCAAAGTTGGGAGCAAATGAAAATGCATCTCACACATAATGAGAACATCAAGACTTTTGAGGGCTGTGAGCGCCATTTAGAGCTAGAAGAAGATCAGATTGAGGCCGGTAAGTCAATCACTGAGGTGAATATGGCGACAAGCTCTAAAAATATTTTTGGGCATAAGTGCAAGTTTCATCACCATAAGGGTAAAGAAACTTATAAGTCCAACAAAAGGCCAAACACCAATCATCGTAGCAAGGGAACACGTCCCTCCAAGAAGGTGAACATTGCAAAGGTGAAATGCCACAATTGTGGCAACAAAGGGCATTTTGCTCGTGATTGTCCTGAGCCTAAAAAGGTATATTCTTACAATGCTTATATTAGCAAACTTTGTGTTGCTAGTTCTGTTTTCTTAACTGAATCTCAACCTTTGTGGATTGTAGACTCAGGAGCAACAGACCATGTAGCTAAGGACAAAGACACCTTTGTAGAATTTCGACGAGTTTCACA
The DNA here is from genome assembly GCF_046630445.1 of Rutidosis leptorrhynchoides. Lineage (NCBI taxonomy): Eukaryota > Viridiplantae > Streptophyta > Magnoliopsida > Asterales > Asteraceae > Rutidosis > Rutidosis leptorrhynchoides. The sequence continues at coordinate 64,547,122 of NC_092337.1, forward strand.
TTGAGCTATGTGAATTTATGTGGGAAACAACTCAAGAGTTCCAGTTGAAGGGATCGGGTCATGCAATTTAGTCATGCGTGAAGGACGAACCCTAATCCTACATGATGTTTTATATGCTCCTCAAATTCGTCGAAATTTGATTTCTGTTTTGGTTTTGTTAAGACTTGGTTTTCATTGGTACTTTCATGATAATGTTGTTAAGTTGTCTTTGGGAACAAACTTTTATGGTTTTGGTTATGTTCTTAATGGTTTTATCGTAATGGATGTTGATTACCTTAATAATAAATCATGTTTTTCCTTAGTTGCATCTTCTAATAAGTTTGATAATGATGTAAACAATTGGCATGCTAGACTTGGTCATATCGGCCAACAAAGAATGAATAGATTAGCTAGAGATGGTTTACTGGCTAATATTGATAAAGTAAAATTGTCCACTTGTGAGCACTGTCTGGCAGGAAAAACTGCGAGAAAACCATTTGGAAAAGGAACTCGTTGTGACGACCCGGAAACTTCCGACCAAATTTAAACTTAATCTTTATATGATTTAATATTTCCGACCCGATAAGCAAAGTCTGTAATGTTGATGTTTCAAAAACTTTGAACAGTGTTCATGTAATCAACTACCCCTCGACTATTCCCGACGATTCACGAACAACTATTTGTAGATAGATACATATATATTTAAATATAAAATATATATAATAAATTTAAATATAAATGAAAATAATATACGACATTATTATTAGAAGTAAATATGTAAAATAATAATGAAATAATAAAATTTATTTTTTAAATAAATTTATATATATATAATTGCCACTTGTACTGTTTTAGTCTCATTTATATTTTTACTTTGATAATTATTTAAAGTGTGGATAGATAGATTATAAACTTGTTATGTTGTTATTTTAATTCTCTTTAAATTCTAGTAACAAACGTATACCATAAATATAATTGTTACTATATGACTTTTACCTTAATTTTTATCCGTGAATTAAAAGTGTAGCTAGTCACGGAATATTATAAATAGAAAACGGCAGTTGGATCCTTCTATTGTTGCACACGTTTATTACTTTAATTAAGATATTATTACTATTATATTAAAAGTATATGATACATACATGCATGTTCACATAATTGCAAAGAGTACTAGTGTTTTCACTTCTTGTGTATCTCTCCTTTTGTTAGCCAACAACCCCACATCAATCAATCCATCCCTTTATGTTGTTATTTGATTTACAATATACAAACCACAACAAATAATCACGGGATTTCAAAAGTTGAGACTGTTTTACATTTTTCCAATCATTCACTCTTTCTTTTATTATAAATATATAAACTTATACATATGCATAGAGATACACCTATATACAAATTCATTGTCTTCCTTCTTCCATCATCAAAAGCCATCTTCCACCACTTTCGTTTTCAAATTATAGACTCTGCCATTTCACTGTTTTGTTCTAGTTCTGTCCGAGTATCAAAAGTTCATCACTTCCAACGACACCCCACTACTATATCATTGATTCTACTACTACAACTATATCCATTTACTTCCAAATAAAACCACCACTCTTGCAAATTCTTTTCTCTACCCCTTTCTTGTTGTTGAGTACCACGAAGAACCATCGTTATACATTTTTAAAGCACACCACTACTGCCTAGTTTATGTTGGGTTCGATCAGATACCATGGACTCATCACGTTTATCTTTCTCTCATCTCCATTTTTCTATTTCAAAACCGTCGATCACCACCAACCCCATAACCTGCAAGCTGCTCGTTAATATGTTTTATTGCTGTTTAAATCGAGAACACTCACAAGACATCACCATCTGCTGCTGTGAAATTGTTGTTCACTAGTGCTGTTACAATTATCATATATATATATATATATATATATATATATATATATATATATATATATATATATATATATATATATATATGTGTTTCACTCGATTGCTACCACTGCTGCACGATGATACATAGTAAGTAACAAATTAATAGAGACGAGGATATTATGATCAATTGTTATGCACTTTTCTGTTTTCTTCTTTAATGATATTGCTGTAGAAGATTAAAACATGAATAAGGTTTATGATGGCGATTTGAATGAAGACAATAACAACCTGATTGGAGATGAAGTGTTTTGTTGTTTCTGTTCCTGACGAAATTATAAAACCATTATAGAAACTACTGCAACCAGCTTACTGATCCTATTCGAGGCATACCACTCAGCCCGAAACCATCACCCTCAACCATCACCCTCAACCACCTACAACTCATAATCTGATCTATATGATGCTAATGCTATTCGTTATGTTTTAATAATAATAATAATAAATAAATAAATAAGTGGAGGATTAAATGAAAGAAAAGAAACCAAACCAAACTGCTATCCAAACTCTGTTCCTGCTATCTGTTACTATTGTATTTCTGTTATGATCGAAACAAGACCCATCAAACGAACACTACAGGTGTTATTTGAGTTGTTCATCACTGTAAACATTCGACAAACACCACTTGTTAATTTATAAAGATAATCAAGAACAGTACCTATATGTTTAAGTAATGATTTCCGGGTTCTGCATTTGATCTGCTCTGGATATCAACAACCATCACCAGAACTGAAATCACATGTTGCTGCTTCTATTTAGGATTTTCGTTCAAATCAAACCTTCCAATCATTCACTATCACCATCTAATTAATATACCACGATCCATCATCAATAACAATTGAAACCTTTCTACTGTTACCGTTCGTATCAACCAAATTAAGATACAGGAAAATTCATAGAAGGATGATGAAAATTAAAAGAATATTTAAGAAACAATTACCTACATCATCAATTGATGAATCGATTGATTAGGGAAGGACGATGATTATCGATGATGAAAAAGACCGGTGAAGAAGAACCGATAGATCTGCGAGTCATCGATAATTGCCGATGATAAATCGGTTAATGATGATGATGATGATTGTTGATGGTTTGAGCGATGATCATTTTTCTTCCTCTGCTTTTTGGCTTCTGCTATGCTCGAACTGATCTGGACTCCCACCATCAAACGCGTTTTCTTTATGTAGGTATTATTATTATTATTATTATTATTATTATTATTATTATTATTATTATTATTATTATTATTATTATTATTGTAAGTAAATTATTATTATATATAACATTAATATAATTCATGTATTATCATTATTATTATTAATAGAGAACTTATGATTTAGTTATTATTATAATTAATGTTATTATTATTATTACTAATATTATTATATTATTAATATTATTATTGTTATAATTAGTATTATTATTATCATTAACATTATTATTACTACAATTATTATTGTAGTTATTAATATTAATACTAATATCATTTTTTTCTTCTTTCATTCATTACTAAAAATTATCATTATTATTATTATTAGAATTATCAGTATTCGTATCATAATGAATATTATTTTTATATATAACAAATAGATATTTTATATTTTTATTAATATTACATAAAGCTTTCTATTAAACATATTAACATTTATAAATATTACGTATAACAAAATTATTAATTTTTGATGTGATACTAAATATTAATATGAATATAACTATATCTTTCAATATTAAATATTTTACAAAATAAAGGTATATAACACATAACTGATGATATAATATATAAAGTATAAATAAATTTCGATTATATAACTACAACACTAAGTATATATAAATAATATATAATTAGTAGATGAACTACTTGATTACCATTACATGTGTTAATATATATAATTAATATAGGTTCGTGAATCCGAGGCCAACCCTGCACTTGTTCAATGTCGTCATATGTATTTTTACTACAAAATACAGTATAGTGAGTTTCATTATTCCCTTTTTAAATGCTTTTGCAATATATATTTTTGGGACTGAGAATACATGCGCTGCTTTTATAACTGTTTTACGAAATAGATACAAGTACTTAAAACTACATTCTATGGCTGGATTATTAAACCGAATATGCCCCTTTTTATTAAGTCTGGTAATCTAAGAATTAGGGAACAGACACCCTAATTGACGCGAACTCTAAAGATAGATCTATCGGACCCAACAAGCCCCATCCAAAGTACCGGATGCTTTAGTACTTCGAAATTTATATCATGTCCGAAGGAGGATCCCGGAATGATGGGGATATTTTTATATGCATATTGTGAATGTCGGTTACCAGGTGTTCAATCCATATGAATGATATTTTGTCTCTATGCATGGGACGTATGTTTATGAGAAATGGAAATATGAAATCTTGTGGTCTATTAAAATTATGAAATGATTATTTATGTTAAACTAATGAACTCACCAACCTTTTGGTTGACACTTTAAAGGATGTTTATTCTCAGGTATGAAAGAAAGCTTCGCTGTGCATTTGCTCATTTTCGAAATATTACTTGGAGTCATTCATGGCATATTTCAAAAGACGTTGCATTCGAGTCGTCGAGTTCATCAAGATTATTATTAAGTCAATTATAGTTGGATATATTATGTAATGGTATGCCTGCCGTCAACTTTTGATGTAATGAAAGATTTTCTTTTCAAAAACGAATGCAATGTTTGTAAAATGTATCATATAGAGGTCAAGTACCTCACGATGTAATTCAACTGTTGTGAATCGTTTATAATCGATATGGACTTCGTCCGGATGGATTAGGAAGGGTCTTCACACTCGTGCCGATTATCCATTGCAACTAATACATTCAGATATATGTGGTCCTATGAATGTCCGAGTAAGGCATGGAGCGTATTATTTTATCACATTCATTGATGATTATTCTCGATTCGGTTACGTCTACTTGATCTTGTAACATCTCAGGTAACACGTTTCCCGTAGCATGATATTGTCCGCTTTGCCCGTAGGCGCACGGATTTTTCTTGGCAACCACACACGACGAGCACTTTCCCAGGAGGTCACCCATCCTGGTAGTGCCCTCGCATGAGCACGCTTAACTGCAGAGCTCTCATGGGATCTGTTGCGCTTGTGGTCCCAAAACGCGTCATGCTAGGAAAGGTCTCCACACCCATATAAGGCATGCTTCGTTCCCCTCTCCAACTGATGTGGGACGGATGTAACAAGGGTGTTAAAATCCTCCCCCTAATGGGATACAGGGTCCTCGCTGTGTACGTTTGGTTCGAGGCCTGGCTCTGATACCATCTGTAACATCCCAGGTAACACGTTCCCCGTATCATGATATTGTCCGCTTTGCCCCTAGGCGTACGGATTTTTCTTGGCAACCACACACGACGAGCACTTTCCCAGGAGGTCACCCATCCTGGTAGTGCCCTCGTATGAGCACGCTTAACTGCAGAGTTCTCATGGGATCTGCTGCGCTTGTGGTCCCAAAACACGTCATGCTAGGAAAAGTCTCCACACCTTTATAAGGCATGCTTCGTTCCCCTCTCCAACCGATGTAGGACGGATGTAACAAGGGTGTTACAATCCTCCCCTTGCGAGGTTTTGACATCTATATGAGACGTTTTTCAAAGACTGCATTCGATTTTAAAACAAACCATAACCTTTATTTTATCGATAAAGGTTTAAAAATATTACAACGATTATCAAATAATGATAATAAAAAATATAGCGTTTTCACACGGCCATTACATAATGGTTTACAATAATATTACACAACAATATATGTCTTCGAATGCAGTTTTCAAACAATATTATACAAGCATGGACTCCAAATCTTGTCCTTAATTTAGTATGCAACATCGGAAGCTCTTAACAATTACCTGAGAATAAACATGCTTAAAATGTCAACAAAAATGTTGGTGAGTTATAGGTTTAACTTATATAGTTATCAATCGTAATAATAGACCACAAGATTTCATATTTTCATTTTTCGTAAACATCATCCCATACATAGAGATAAAAATCATTCATATGGTGAACACCTGGTAACCGACATTAACAAGATGCATATAAGAATATCCCCATCATTCCGGGAAATCCATCGGACATGATATAAAAACTCGAAGTACTAAAGCATCCGCTACAACGGATGGGGTTTGTTGGGCCCAATAGATCTATCTTTAAGATTCGCGTCAATTAGTAGACTGATTTACTAATTCTTAGGTTACCAAGCAAAAAGAGGCATATTCGGCTTCGATCATTCAACCATAGAAAGTAGTTTCATGTACTTGTGTCTATTTTGTAAAACATTTATAAATTTGCATGTATTCTCATCCCAAAAATATTAGATTTTAAAAAATTGGGACTATAGCTCACTTTCACAGATTTTTACTTCGTCGGGAAGTAAGACTTGACCACTGGTTGATTCACGAACCTATAACAAATATGTACATATATATCAAAGTATGATCAAAATATAATTACAACATTTTTATTACGTTTTAATGATTTGAGTTTGTTAAGTCAGCAGTCCTCGTTAGTAACCTACAACTAGTTGTCTACAGTTAGATGTACAGAAATAAAGCAATATATATTATCTCGAATCAATCCACGACCCCGTGTATACAAGTCTCAGGCTAGATCACAACTCAAAGTATATATATTATTTTAGAATCAACCTCAACCCTGTATAGCTAACTCAAACATTACTGCATATAGAGTGTCAATGGTTGTTCCGAAATATATATATAGATGGGTCGATATGATATGTCAAAACATTGTATTCGTGTCTATGGTATCCCAGGATTACATAATATATGTTAGAATACATGTATAATACAATATAAGTTAGTTAAGTTATGATTTGTATAGATTTGTTACAAATTTTACGTAGCTACAACAAGCAAAATTATCCAATCTTGTTTTACCCATAATTTCTTCGTTTTAAATCCGTTTTGAGTGATTCAAGTTGCTATGGTTTCATAATGAAATGAAATTTATGAAACTAAACAGAAAAAGTATAAGTTTATAGTCGGAAATACAGGTTACAAGTCAATATTGTAAGAGGTAGTCATTTCAGTCGAAAGAACGACGTCTTGATGACCATTTTGAAAAACATACTACCACTTTGAGTTTAACCATGATTTTTGGATATAGTTTCATGTTCATAAGAAAAATCATTTTCCCAGAAGAACAACTTTTAATTTAAAGATTATCATAGTTTTTAATTAACTAACCCAAAACAGCCCGCGGTGTTACTACAACGGCGTATGTCCGGTTTTACGGTGTTTTTCGTGTTTCCAGGTTTTAAATCGTTAAGTTAGCATATCATATAGATATAGAACATGTGTTTAGTTGATTTTAAGAGTCAAGTTAAAAGGATTAACTTTGTTTGCGAACAAGTTTAGAATTAACTAAACTATGTTCTAGTGATTACAAGTTTAAATCTTCGAATAAGAAAGTTTTATATGTATGAATCGATTGATGTTATGAACATCATTACTACCTCAAGTTTTGTGAATAAACCTACTGGAAGTGACAAAAATTTATCTAGCTTCAAAGGATTCTTGGATGGCTTGAAAGTTCTTGAAGTAGAATCATGACACGAAAACAAGTTAAAGTAAGATTTTCACTCGAAATAAGATTGTTATAGTTATAGAAATGGAATCAAAGTTTGAGTATGAATATTACCTTGAATTAGAGAGATATATTACTATAAATAAGAAAGATTTCTTGAGGTTGGATGATTACTTAAAATGAATTTGCAAGATTGAAAGTAAGCTAGCAAACTTGAAAGTGTTCTTGATGTTTTCTTGAGTAGTTGTTTTGTATGTTGATCTAGGTTACCTAGATTGAGCTAGATTATGGAGGAAATGATGAAGAACACTTAGAAAACTAAGAGAGTAATTGAGAGAGAGTAATTTGATGCATAAAAATGGAAATCAAAATGTGTTTGTGGTAGGTGATATGAGGCGTGAAAATGGAGTCAATATAGGCTCCATTACTTTGTTGTTTTGTTAGATATTTCATGCTAGTTTCCAAATGATGTTCCCACATGTGTTAGGTGACTCACAAAGGCTGCTAAGAGATGATCATTGAAGTGTATATACCAATAGTAAATACATTTAAAAGCTGGGTATTGTACGAGTACGAATATGGGTGCATACGAGTAGAATTATTGATGAAAATGAATGAGAATGCAATTGTAAGCATTTTTGATAAGTAGAAGTACATTTATATGTGTCTTGAAGTCTTTCAAAAGTGTATGAATACATCTTAAAATACTACATGCATATACATTTTAACTGAGTCGTTAAGTCATCGTTAGTCGTTACATGTAAGTGTTGTTTTGAAACCTTTAAGTTAACTATCTCATTTAATGTAGTTAACCCATTGTTTATTATATATAATGAGATGTTAAATTATTACATTATCATGATATTATGATGTATGAATACCTCTTAATATTATATATATACATTAAAATATCGTTACAACGATAATCGTTACATATATGTCAAGTTTCAAAATCTTTAAGTTAGTAGTCTTGTTTTTACATATGTAGTTCATTGTTAACACACATAATGACATACATAATTATCATTTTATCATGTTAAACATAGTATATCAATATCTTAATATGATTCATATGTATTTAGTAAGGTGTTGTTATAACGATAATCGTTATATATATCGTTTCGAGTTTCTTAACTTAGTAATCTCATTTTTTTTTTATGTATATAACTCATTGTTAATATACCTAGTGAGATACTTACTTATCATAATATCATGTTAACTATATATATATATATATCCATATATATATCATCATATAGTTTTTACAAGTTTTAACGTTCGTGAATCGCCGATCAACTCGGGTGGTCAATTGTCTATAGGAAACTCATTTCAATTAAACAAGTCTTAACAAGTTTGATTGCTTAACATGTTGGAAACATTCAATCATGCAAAAGAATAGTTTTCATTTAATATATATAATCATGAAAAAGTTCGGATCACTACATTACCTACCCGTTAAATAAATTTCGTCCCGAAATTTTTAAGCAGTTGGAGGTGTTGACGCTTCTTCTGGAAATAGGTGCGGGTATTTCAGCTTCATTTGATCTTCACGCTCCCAGGTGAACTCGGGTCCCCTATGAGCATTCCATCGAACCTTGATGATTGGTATCTTATTTTGCTTGAGCCTTTTAACCTCACGATCCATTATCTCGACAGGTTCTTCAATGAACTGTAGTTTTTCGTTGATTTTAATTTCGTCTAAAGGAAAAGTGAGATCTTTTTTAGCTAAGCACTTCTTTAGATTCGAGACGTGAAAGGTATTATGTACATTGGTGAGTTGTTGAGGTAATTCAAGTCGGTAGGCTACTGGTCCGACACAATCTAAAATCTTGAATTGTCCAATGTATCTTGAATTTAGTTTCCCCCGTTTACCAAATCGAACAACACCTTTCCAAGGCGAAACCTTTTAAGGTCCGCGTAGCTCTTTTGTCGACTCTGAGCGGTTTTCAACCGTTGTTGAATTTGGATGATTTTCTCGGTAGTTTCTTGGATTATTTCTGGACCCGTAATCTGTCTATCCCCCAATTCATTCCAAAAAATTGGAGATCTGCACTTTCTACCATAAAGTGCTTCAAACGGTGCCATTTCGATACTCGAGTGGTAACTGTTGTTATAGGAAAATTCTGCTAATAGTATATGTCGATCCCAACTGTTTCCAAAATCAATAACACATGCTCGTAGCATGTCTTCAAGAGTCTGTATCATCCTTTTGCTCTGCCCATCGGTTTGTGGATGATAGGCAGTACTCATGTCTGGACGAGTTTCCAATGCTTGCTGTAATGTCTGCCAAAACCTTGAAACAAATCTGCCATCTCTATCAGAGATAATAGAGATTGGTATTCCATGTCTAGAGACAACTTCTTTCAAATATAATCTTCTCCATTTTATCATCTTCTCTCATTGGCAGAAAGTGTGCTGATTTGGTGAGACGATCGACTATTATCCAAATAGTATCATAACCACTTGCAGTCCTTGGCAATTTAGTAATGAAATCCATGGTAATGTTTTCCCATTTCCATTCCAGGATTTCAGGTTGCTGAAGTAGACCTGATGGTTTCTGATGTTTAGCTTTGACTTTAGAACAAGTCAAACATTCTCCTACGTATGTAGCAATATCGACTTTCATACCCGGCCACCAAAAGTGTTTCTTGAGATCTTTGTACATCTTCCCCGCTCCGGGATGTATCGAATATCTCGTTTTATGTGCTTCCCCAAGTACCATTTCTCTCACATCCCCAAACTTTGGTACCCAAATTCTGTCATCCCTATACCGGGTTCCGTCTTCCCGAATATTAAGATGTTTCTCTGATCCTTTGGGTATTTCATCCTTTAAATTTCCTTCTTTTACAATTCCCTGTTGCACCTCCTTTATTTGAGTAGTAAGGTTAGTACGAATAATTATATTCATGGCTTTTACCCGTATAGGTTCTCTGTCCTTTCTACTCAAAGCGTCGGCTACCACATTCGCCTTCCCCGGGTGGTAACGAATCTCAAAGTCATAATCATTTAACAATTCAATCCACCTACGTTGCCTCATGTTCAGTTGCTTCTGATTAAATATGTGTTGAAGACTTTTGTGGTCGGTATATATAATACTTTTGACCCCATATAAGTAGTGCCGCTAAGTCTTTAATGTAAAAACAACCGCGCCTAATTCCAAATCATGCGTCGTATAATTCTGCTCATGAATCTTCAATTGTCTAGATGCATAAGCAATTACCTTCGTTCGTTGCATTAATACACAACCGAGACCTTGCTTTGAGGCGTCACAATATATCACAAAATCATCATTCCATTCAGGTAATGACAATATAGGTGCCGTAGTTAACTTTTGTAAGACCCGAATATTTATCTTGCTTGTTTGTGTATTAAGACGTTCGAGATTGGGTTTCGCGGATTATTTATATAAAGTTTAAAATGAAAAAGAATCTGTTTCAGAGAGGTCGCGCGCCGCGCGGGGTAGGGGCGCGCCGCGCCGATTGCTGCTGACAGAACTCCCTTGTTTTTATTTAAATTAAATGAGGGGTAAAAGGGTAAAATCACATGGGGCCGGATTTGTGTGCCATATTAGCTACTTTGGATCAGTTTTGGATCATTTTTCATGTCCATTCATCCCTTCCAAATATTTAGAGAGAGATTGGAGGTTTTGGTGAAGAAGAAGCTCGAATCGTTCAAAGTCTAGGGTTTTAAAGTTGTTCCTTTCGTTCTCGGCTACACGGTGATAGTATTGGTAAGCTCAAACTCCGAATTTCATCTATTTAATTTGATATTCAAGTTAGGGTTTTGAGTTAATTTGTTGTAATACCCTTTTTGGTGATGAAATGGGTTTTGTGATGCTAGTAATCGGGTTTGTTGTTAATTGTTGGTGGATTTCGGGTTGGTGAACTATTTGGCCATGTTTAGAACTTGAAATTTAGTTTAATCACTTAAGTTAGTGATTATGGAAGTATTGGAACCCATTTAGGGTTATTTGGTTGACTAACTTTGACTTTGGGTCAAATTAGGGTTTCGTGGTGATTATGACCCAATTGGCGATTTAATGAAGTTTATAAACTTAAAATGGATTAAGTTGAAGTATAAAACCGAGTTAAACGTGTTTTGGTGTCAAAACTTGCAAAGAATGAGATTTTGACCTTTATGGGTCAAAATTAGGGTTTAAGTGTCAAAATGGGTATGACACGTGTTTAACACTTGAGTTCGGGTTTAATTGGCATATTAGGACCATTCTCACTTGTGTTAGTGACTATTGGTTAGTTTGGGCACGGTTTGTGCTTGGAAGTGCATTTGGGTCGAAATTGCACTTAGTGACGAATTGGGTTGATTTGTAAATCCACTCTAAGTGTATTATTGTAATTGTGGTAATGGAATAGGTACTTTCCATTGGCGAGTTGCGGATTACTTGGAAGCATTCTTCAAGACTTCAAGGTGAGTGGAATATCTATATATGTATGTATATGATTTATGTGCCCGTGGAAATGGTGTCACATAGCCGTTTGGTGACCATAGTTGTGGGACATAGCCGTTTGGTGACCATAGTTGTGAGATATAGACATTTTGTCCACATTGATAGTTGCCCGTAGTAATGATGTCACATAGCCGTTTTTGTGACCGTAGTGGTGGGACATAGCCGTTCTTGTCCATAATGATTATTGAGAGTGGAATATGTATATATGTATGTATATGATTTATGTACCGTGTTGATGGTGTCACATAGCCGTTTTGTGACCAAGGTTGTGGGACTTAGCCGTATTAGTCCATGTTTTGTACTAAGGCACATAGCCGTGTTTGTGCATTTAGTGGCAAGTAATAGCCGTGTTTGTGTATTTAGTGGCAAGTAATAGCCGTGTTTTACTCCCACGTTGTTATTTGAGTTACCCGTACACATAGCCGTGTTGGTGTACGAAAGCGTGAGTAATAGCCGTGTTCTACTCACATTGAGCAAGTGATGCCATAGCCGTTTTTGGAACACTTGAGGGGTGATGCCATAGCCGTTTTTGGAACACCTCGGGGGGTTAGCATGCCATAGCCGTTTTTGGAAGCTAACGAATGTTATGAACATCGATGACTTGATTCGCGAAGTCGTTCCCTAGCGAAGAGATTGGTTAACCATGAATTGTAATTGTTGATGCTAGCATTTAATTTGATTTATTATATATATTTATTTATGCTAATGATGTTGCTAGTTGTACGGTTTGACGTTACTAGCTATTGATTGCTTATGAGGTTGCTAGTTATACGATTTGATGATACTAGCGTTTGGTACGATGAGGTAAGTGATTTATGTGTATTTATGTGATGTCGTGGATGCGAGTAGGTAAGTTGTATATGCATGTATATATTTATTCTACTCACTAAGCATTAGCTTACCCTCTCGTTGTTGACTCTTTTTATAGATTGCATGCGGATTGGTGGCTCGGGTAAGCGCGAGGACTAGAAGACTTGCATAGTTTGCTTTAGAGACTTGCTTTTGGATTGTTTAGGATTGGGTAGCGTATCCCCAATCGCCATGCTCGGCTTCGTTTTGTATTAAAAGTCTTATGGTCAAATATTGCATTTTGGTACTCAAGGGGTAATTTGGGTCGATGTGGGACCCGCTTCGTGAATTTGATTTTATTAATTAAACGTGCTAGTTTTTCATATATGAAGTCATGGTTAAAAGCGTTTTAGCTAAATGTGTCGGGAACTAGTCAAACATTTTCATTAAATTGACTTCCGGGGACAGCGGGCTGTCCAGGTGGTTTGGCGCGCCGCGCGGCCACCTGGCGCGCCGCGCAGATGGCCTGCACCAGAAATTTTTTTTTTGTTTGAAATTTCGTCGTGTTTGGTCGGTTACGGTTTGGGTTGTTACAAGTGGTATCAGAGCATGGTCTAAGGGATTTAGGTGACTTGAGATAGGTGCCTAGACTTAGACTTGTGCGTGTGCTTAATTGTTGCGGGACTTGTAGGATTACGGGTCGGAAAGGGTTTAGTTAGTGCCTTGTTTATAGGTTGACTAACGTTTATATTAGTAATGCGGATATTATTAATATGCTCTTGTGTTGTGATAGTAATTCTCGCGTGTGTTTGTACCGCGTAGAATTTTGGTTGTGTTTGTTTATATCATCGAGCGAGGCGGTCGTTGTACTAACAAGTCGATGCGGCGTGTGTGCGTAATAAGAACTTGCAGACCTTATTACGGGTACAAATCGTGTCTAACGAGTGAGGTACGACGAGTGCTTAGCAAGATGGGTCGGGGTTGTGCGTGTTTACTTATACGTTCGTGATCTAATCGTTTTGCATTCCTTAGAATGGCGACGGGAAGTGGGATCGATACGAACGACGCGGAGTTTAACGCTAGAGTTGCGGCCGCCGTTGCGGAGCAAATGCGTGGGTTGGAAGAAAGAATGGAAAGGAAGTATTCCGAACTTCAAAGTAGTAGTGAAATGGAGCGTTATCTTAAAAGCTTCATGAGGACTAAACCCCCGATGTACGACGGAAAACCGGATCCTTTGGTGAGCACAACATGGATTTCGGATGTCGAAGGGTGTTTTCGTACTATTGATTGCCCTCCCGAGAGGAAGACGAGACTCGCTACGAGTTTGTTGCGGGGTAGGGCAAGGGATTGGTTGGATGGTAAGATTGATCTTGTCGGTGGTGAGACGTTTATGGCCTTATCATGGGACGAGTTTAAGGAAGAATTCTTTGAGGAGTTCCGGACTTCGGCCGATTTGTGGGAATTGCGTAATGAGTTGCGAAATTTGCGACAAGGATCTATGGATTTGAGTACTCTCAAGACGACCTTTATGGCGAAGGCTCGTTTTTGTCCGGAGTATTTGGGAAGTGATCGTTTGTTAATGGGGGATTTCTATTGGACTTTGAATGACGACTTGAAAAGTAAAATTAGTCGTGGTCAAGCGAAATCGTTTTCGGAATTATTCGACTTGGCTAGGGGTTTCGAGTCGCATACACGATCGAAGAAGGGTGAACCTTCAAGGGAGATAAGGGTTGTTTCTTATGGTGCTCCGAGTAAGAGGACTAAAGGTCCGAGCGTGAGCACGGGTGGTACACGGACGGGTATATCGGATTCTAGTGCGCCTAGGTGTTACAATTGTGGCGTGAGGGGTCACAAATATTGGGAATGTTCGGTACCAAAGGGTGGTAGTATGGTGTGCATTAATTGCCAAAAAGAAGGACATCGTAAGTCGGAACGTCCCAAGTTAGCGGGGACGGGTGCGGCGAGGAGACGTTAAGGCACGTTTCATTTTAATAAATATGTCTTTTGATTGTTTATCGAGTGCCGTTTGGAAGTGAGTTGTTAAATGCCTTGGTTTGTGCATATTGTTGTTATGGGTGACGTTCCTAATGGAAGTACCCTATGGTGACGTTTTAATTGATTGGTGAAGGGCGTAAGACTTGGTGCAACCAAGTATTCCTTATTGTTTGGGAAATGTTTCTACCAAGCCACGGAAATGGTTTTGGTGTCCGATTGTTAAGCGCGTGTTCGCTTTTATGTTGAAGTGATGAACCATGAGGTTCGCCGGGTGATTGGAACCCTTGAGATCGAGTGTTTGAAATCTCGATGTATGTCGGTAATGGAGTCATTATGACGCGACATTAGGTGCCTCTTTTATACCTACTAGCGTGGTGTTCGACTCCGACTAGGTTATGGTTGTGGTTGCATTGTACTTAGGGTACCGGAGTAAAACCCTTAGTTACATGAGTGACTAGGTGGAATTTGACAAACTAATGAAATTGGATGATTGCGAGGGTATAGTTTGGGTATTTGTGGTACACTTTTCGTTCGAAGTGTTTAAGGATTGATTGAAATCCTTCGTGTGCTCAAGGTTAGAGCAAGGTGTGGTGATGGGTCGTGTGTACCCAATTGTTGGTAAAGTCTACCTTTGGTAGCATCGTACGGGTGCACGAGTGGTGATATAGGAACGTGTTTCCAAGTGGGGGAGTCGCACTCCTACGCGAGGAAAGTGTTAGTGTGATATTTCGGATGATGATTTTGGTAGATCTGGAATTTTTACCGAGACCTAGTTTTGGGTCGATTCGTGGTAGAGTGCGAATTCAGATAAATTGTACTTATGGTTTGGATTGGAATCCCACCGAGGCGGTAATGTGGTAAATCTCGTTGAGAGATAATGGACGTGTTTGGTGAGCAAGGTGAAATCCTTCGGTTAAGGAAGGTGTGTGTCGGGTTCTCTTTTGGAGAATTCTTGTTCGGTACCTATGTTTGATATAGGTGGTTCTTGCTCGATTATGGTATGTAGTTGATGAAGCATGACCTTCGGGGTCCGCTGACTTCATCTGGTATTGAGATCGGTGAAGCATGATCTTCGGGTCCGCTGACTTCATCCGATAATGAGATTGATGGAGCATGATCTTCGGGTCCGCTGACTTCATCTGGTATTGAGATCGGTGAAGCATGATCTTCGGGTCCGCTGACTTCATCCGATAATGAGATTGATGGAGCATGATCTTCGGGTCCGCTGACTTCATCTGGTATTGAGATCGGTGAAGCATGATCTTCGGGTCCGCTGACTTCATCCGATAATGAGATTGATGGAGCATGATCTTCGGGTCCGCTGACTTCATCTGGTATTGAGATCGGTGAAGCATGATCTTCGGGTCCGCTGACTTCATCCGATAATGAGATTGGTGGAGCATGACCTTCGGGGTCAGCTGACTTCATCAAGAGGGTTGTGTTGTGGGACGTGAATATCGGGTTGTTCGTATTCACAATATTTCGGGTAGTACGAATGTCCCTGTTGGTTGGGCTCATAGTTTGAGGTAGTGAATTTCGGGTTGTGCGAATTCACTAAGGTTCGGGTTGTTTTGGCCATGTTGAGTTGTAATCTATTGGTTGTTTGATACACCAATGGTGGGGTCGTAAGGACCATGTTGTGGGAACTATCGGTCGTTTTATGCGTCGATGGTGGGGTCGTGAGGACCACGTGGTATGATTAGTGATGCGATAGCCGTGTTTCGCTCACATGTTTGTTACGGGTGTGACGATGGACGACTTCGTACACCTTGGGATTTGTGTTCCCATAGCCGCTTTGGGCGCTATCGGTTTCTAACCGTGGATTGTGTTGTTACGGTAGTTGCGTATGGGTCGTATTGCGCACTACAATGGATGATTCATGATTAGGTGATATCCGTAAGGATTCGTTTGGTTCGATTTCATCGTTTCGGGTTGTTGACCTTAGGTTGAGACTTGGCTGTTTTTAGCGTTGTACTCGGTAAGTGTGCGCTAAGGGATCGATATCTTGGTACGAGATTGGTTGAGTTTTCCCGATGTTGGGGAATGAGCATGGTTTTAGTGCTCGGATAGTGATTTGAATAAATCGCGGGTGACGATTTAGTTGTGGAAGGCGATTCGTTGGGAAGGAATTGCTTAGGAAAGTCGGATTGGGACTTATGTCGAGGACCGTAGGGTGAGGTCCGCTTGGTTAAGTGATGAGGATCACGAGGACGTGATCGAGTTTAAGTGGGGGAGAGTTGTAAGACCCGAATATTTATCTTGCTTGTTTGTGTATTAAGACGTTCGAGATTGGGTTTCGCGGATTATTTATATAAAGTTTAAAATGAAAAAGAATCTGTTTCAGAGAGGTCGCGCGCCGCGCGGGGTAGGGGCGCGCCGCGCCGATTGCTGCTGACAGAACTCCCTTGTTTTTATTTAAATTAAATGAGGGGTAAAAGGGTAAAATCACATGGGGCCGGATTTGTGTGCCATATTAGCTACTTTGGATCAGTTTTGGATCATTTTTCATGTCCATTCATCCCTTCCAAATATTTAGAGAGAGATTGGAGGTTTTGGTGAAGAAGAAGCTCGAATCGTTCAAAGTCTAGGGTTTTAAAGTTGTTCCTTTCGTTCTCGGCTACACGGTGATAGTATTGGTAAGCTCAAACTCCGAATTTCATCTATTTAATTTGATATTCAAGTTAGGGTTTTGAGTTAATTTGTTGTAATACCCTTTTTGGTGATGAAATGGGTTTTGTGATGCTAGTAATCGGGTTTGTTGTTAATTGTTGGTGGATTTCGGGTTGGTGAACTATTTGGCCATGTTTAGAACTTGAAATTTAGTTTAATCACTTAAGTTAGTGATTATGGAAGTATTGGAACCCATTTAGGGTTATTTGGTTGACTAACTTTGACTTTGGGTCAAATTAGGGTTTCGTGGTGATTATGACCCAATTGGCGATTTAATGAAGTTTATAAACTTAAAATGGATTAAGTTGAAGTATAAAACCGAGTTAAACGTGTTTTGGTGTCAAAACTTGCAAAGAATGAGATTTTGACCTTTATGGGTCAAAATTAGGGTTTAAGTGTCAAAATGGGTATGACACGTGTTTAACACTTGAGTTCGGGTTTAATTGGCATATTAGGACCATTCTCACTTGTGTTAGTGACTATTGGTTAGTTTGGGCACGGTTTGTGCTTGGAAGTGCATTTGGGTCGAAATTGCACTTAGTGACGAATTGGGTTGATTTGTAAATCCACTCTAAGTGTATTATTGTAATTGTGGTAATGGAATAGGTACTTTCCATTGGCGAGTTGCGGATTACTTGGAAGCATTCTTCAAGACTTCAAGGTGAGTGGAATATCTATATATGTATGTATATGATTTATGTGCCCGTGGAAATGGTGTCACATAGCCGTTTGGTGACCATAGTTGTGGGACATAGCCGTTTGGTGACCATAGTTGTGAGATATAGACATTTTGTCCACATTGATAGTTGCCCGTAGTAATGATGTCACATAGCCGTTTTTGTGACCGTAGTGGTGGGACATAGCCGTTCTTGTCCATAATGATTATTGAGAGTGGAATATGTATATATGTATGTATATGATTTATGTACCGTGTTGATGGTGTCACATAGCCGTTTTGTGACCAAGGTTGTGGGACTTAGCCGTATTAGTCCATGTTTTGTACTAAGGCACATAGCCGTGTTTGTGCATTTAGTGGCAAGTAATAGCCGTGTTTGTGTATTTAGTGGCAAGTAATAGCCGTGTTTTACTCCCACGTTGTTATTTGAGTTACCCGTACACATAGCCGTGTTGGTGTACGAAAGCGTGAGTAATAGCCGTGTTCTACTCACATTGAGCAAGTGATGCCATAGCCGTTTTTGGAACACTTGAGGGGTGATGCCATAGCCGTTTTTGGAACACCTCGGGGGGTTAGCATGCCATAGCCGTTTTTGGAAGCTAACGAATGTTATGAACATCGATGACTTGATTCGCGAAGTCGTTCCCTAGCGAAGAGATTGGTTAACCATGAATTGTAATTGTTGATGCTAGCATTTAATTTGATTTATTATATATATTTATTTATGCTAATGATGTTGCTAGTTGTACGGTTTGACGTTACTAGCTATTGATTGCTTATGAGGTTGCTAGTTATACGATTTGATGATACTAGCGTTTGGTACGATGAGGTAAGTGATTTATGTGTATTTATGTGATGTCGTGGATGCGAGTAGGTAAGTTGTATATGCATGTATATATTTATTCTACTCACTAAGCATTAGCTTACCCTCTCGTTGTTGACTCTTTTTATAGATTGCATGCGGATTGGTGGCTCGGGTAAGCGCGAGGACTAGAAGACTTGCATAGTTTGCTTTAGAGACTTGCTTTTGGATTGTTTAGGATTGGGTAGCGTATCCCCAATCGCCATGCTCGGCTTCGTTTTGTATTAAAAGTCTTATGGTCAAATATTGCATTTTGGTACTCAAGGGGTAATTTGGGTCGATGTGGGACCCGCTTCGTGAATTTGATTTTATTAATTAAACGTGCTAGTTTTTCATATATGAAGTCATGGTTAAAAGCGTTTTAGCTAAATGTGTCGGGAACTAGTCAAACATTTTCATTAAATTGACTTCCGGGGACAGCGGGCTGTCCAGGTGGTTTGGCGCGCCGCGCGGCCACCTGGCGCGCCGCGCAGATGGCCTGCACCAGAAATTTTTTTTTTGTTTGAAATTTCGTCGTGTTTGGTCGGTTACGGTTTGGGTTGTTACAACTTTTTCTTCAACAATTGAAACGCTTTCTCCTGCTCATCCTTCCATTCAAATTTCTTCCCTTTATACGTTAATGCAGTCAAGGGTTTTGCTATTTTGGAAAAATCTTAGATGAACCTTCTGTAGTAACCAGCCAGTCCTAAAAATTGGCGTATATGCTTCGGAGTTTTCGGGGTTTCCCACTTTTCAACGGTTTCAATCTTTGCTGGATCCACCTGAATACCTTCTTTGTTCACTATGTGTCCGAGGAATTAAACTTCTTCCAGCCAAAATGCACACTTTGAAAACTTAGCGTACAGTTTTTCTTTCCTCAACAAATCTAGCACCTTTCTCAAATGTTCTTCGTGATCTTGATCATTCTTTGAGTAAATGAGTATGTCATCGATGAAAACAATGAAAAACTTGTCAAGGTATGGTCCACACACTCGGTTCATAAGGTCCATGAACACAGCTGGTGCATTAGTCAAACCAAACGGCATAACCATAAACTCGTAATGACCGTAACGCGTCCTAAAAGCAGTTTTTGGAATATCATCCTCCTTCACCCGCATTTGATGATATCCAGAACGTAAATCAATCTTCGAGTACACCGACGAACCTTGCAACTGATCAAATAAATCGTCGATTCTCGGTAGTGGATAACGGTTCTTGATGGTAAGTTTGTTCAACTCTCTATAGTCGATACATAATCTAAATGTACCATCTTTCTTTTTGACAAACAAAATAGGAGCTCCCCACGGTGATGTGCTTGGTCGAATGAAACCACGCTCTAAAAGTTCTTGTAATTGGCTCTGAAGTTCCTTCATTTCGCTGGGTGCGAGTCTGTATGGAGCACTAGCTATTGGTGCAGCTCCCGGTACAAGGTCTATTTGAAATTCAACAGATCGGTGTAGAGGTAATTCTTTCAAAAATATATCGGGAAATTCTTTTGCGACGGGAACATCATTGATGTTCTTTTCTTCGAAATTGACTTTCTCGACGTGTGCTAGCACAGCATAGCAACCTTTTCTTATTAGTTTTTGCGCCTTCAGATTACTAATAAGATTTAACTTCGCGTTGCTCTTTTCTCCGTACACCATTAAGGGTTTTCTTTTTTCTCGTATAATGCGATTTGCATTTTTATAACAAACGATCTCTGCTTTCACTTCTTTCAACCAGTCCATACCGATTATCACATCAAAACTCCCTAACTCTACTGGTATCAAATCAATCTTAAACGTTTCGCTAACCAGTTTAATTTCTCGATTTCGACATATATTATCTGCTGTAATTAATTTACTGTTTGCTAATTCGAGTAAAAATTTATTATCGAAGGGCGTCGGTGGGCAACTTAGTTTAGCACAAAAATCTCTACTCATATAGCTTCTATCCGCACCCAAATCAAATAAAACATAAGAAGATTTATTGTCAATAAGAAACGTACCCGTAACAAGCTCCGGGTCTTCCTGTGCTTCTGCCGTATTAATATTGAAAACTCTTTCGTGGCCCTGCCCATTAGTATTCCCCTGATTCGGGCAATTTCTACTAAAGTGGCCCGGTTTTCCACATCCAAAATAAACTATGGCGGTGTTATTTGTTCCGACATTATTTGTTCTTTTAGTTCTGTTATGCATTGGTCCGTAGATCTCGCACTTCGTCGCGCTATGACCATTTCTTTTACACCTGTTGCAAAATGTCGTGCAGAACCCTGGGTGATGCTCTTCACACCTTTGGCATGGCTGTTTTTGGTTTTTGTTGCCATTGTTGTTATTGAGATTGTTGTTGGGATTGTTATTGTTGTTATTGTTGTTGTTGTTATTGTTGTTGGGATGGTTATTGTAGTTGTTGTTGGGACGTTTGTTGAAGTTGTTATTGCGATTGATGTTGCGGTTGTTGGGATAGTTATTGCGATTGCGATTGTGGTTGTGATTGTTGTTGTTATATTGGTGACTCTTGTCACTGGTTTCTTCCCACTTTCTCTTGACTTGTTTCATGTTAGCCTCTTCGGCCGCCTGCTCCTTAATCCTTCCTTCGATCTGGTTCACTAGTTTGTGAGTCATTCGACTTACCTTTTGTATGGAGGCAGGCTCGTGTGAACTCACATCTTCTTGAATCCTTTCCGGTAACCCTTTTACAAATGTGTCGATCTTCTCTTCTTCGTCTTCGAACGTTCTGGGACACAATAGGCACAACTCTGTGAATCGTCGTTCGTACATGGTGATATCGAAACCTTGCGTTCGTAATCCTCTAAGCTCTACCTTGAGCTTATTGACTTCGTTTCTGGGACGATACTGCTCATTCATCAATTGCTTGAATGCTGACCATCGTAGTGCGTAAGCAGCATCTTGTCCTACCTGCTCGAGATAGGTATTCCACCATGTTAACGCAGTACCTGTGAAGGTATGCGTAGCGTACTTTACTTTGTCTTCTTCAGTACATTTACTTATGGCAAACACCGATTCAACTTTCTCGGTCCACCGTTTCAATCCGATTGGACCCTCGGTTCCATCAAATTCCAAAGGTTTGCAGGCAGTGAATTCTTTATAGGAGCATCCTACACGATTTCTTGTGGAATTAGTTCCACTGCTAGAACCAGAGTTATTGTTGTTATTTTGCATTGCGACCTGCACTGCGGCTATGTTCGCAGCAAGGAAAACACGAAAGTCTTCCTCACTCATGTTCAAGTTGTGACGAGTCGTCGGTGCCATTTCCTTCAAAAATAGTCAAAAGAATTTAGTTAATCATATAGAATTTAAGAGTAGTCAATAGTATTTCGTAGCATAATATGAACTTATTTATAAAAGCTTTTTCTTCATATTAGTATTTTATAGTTTTAATTCGGGTAGTACCTACCCGTTAAGTTCATACTTAATAGCTACTATACAATTCAACTACTACGATTCTATATGAAAAACTTATTACAATAATATTTCGCGTTCAAACTTTTATACAATATTTTACAAACATACAATACCACTATAATACATATAGGATGAAATATAGCACATAATAACTTTGCTACACGGCAGCTATAAAGGCAATTCTAGTTAATACGCAAGTCGTTCAGCAAAGGCAATAAAGAAACGTAATTCATAAGTCCAGAAACAAGTCATGCATTCTGGTTTTACTAAGACTATTTCCCATCCTTGGTCTTGTGGAAAGTAACCATTGTGACCGTTAACCAGGCATCATGTTGTAATGTTGTCAAAAGGACGAGGGTTACGTAATGCCCAACAGCCCCGTAACAATCTAAAAACCTTGTTTCTCACTTCAACTACCTAGTCCGTCACTTGTGGGAATGTTTTATTTAAAAGTTGCAACCCAATGTTCTTTTTCACAATTTGGTGAGAAGCGAACATAACTAACCCGTAAGCATAACATACTTCTTTATGTTGCATGTTAGAAGCTTTTTCTAAAGAACGGAGTCCTATGTTGGGATATGTTGAGTCAAAATAGGTTCGTAACCCGTAGCGTAAAATTGCATCTGGGTTTCCCGCACTAAATGCCTTAAAGAAAACTTGGCGTAACTTAAAGTGACATACCCCATCTTTTAAAGGAAAGCCTTTTATAAACTAAGGCATGCCTGAAATGTCTTTCAAATGTTTGACAAACTAATTTCGCCATAAATAATTGTGCCGATGAATTCTGACCGACTCTAGACAAGATTTCATCAATCATGTCCCCGAGTAGGTCTTCTAGAATATTCGGTTGTCTATCCTTAACGTCCATTATGTGTTTTTATACTGTAAAATAGATGAGGATTAGATTCGTAAAAGATAAATAACAAACAATACAAGAAATTTTTACATAACATGAAAATACAAGCACACTACAATACATATATTACACAACATGATTACAACTCTTTATTCCAACTCACTTGTTTCTTCCTCTTCGGACTTGGTTCGTTTCGCTAATTTCCTAGGGATATATGGTGCTCCCCTAATACGAGCCGTCGTTTTCATAAATGGTTTAGAAAAACCTGGTGGCTTAGAGGTTCCCGGGTTATTGTTAAAATTTAAGAAGTACGGGTGTTTACGATATATATAAAGTTCATCGGGGTTGTAATCAGGTTTCTATATTTTGATACCTTTTCCCTTATTGTTTTCTTTTGCTTTTTCAAATTGGGTCGAGTAATTTCTATAACATCATCGGAATCCTCGTCGGGATCCGATTCATCAGAAAATTGGTAATTTTCCCAATATTTTGTTTCCTCGGCGGAAACACCATTGACCATTATTAACTTTGGTCCGTTGGTTGAGGATTTTCTTTTATTTAATCGTTTAACTGTAGGTATTAATATTTCTTCTTTCGAAACCTCTTCTTCTTCCGGTTCCTCCTCTTTCGGTTCCTCCTCTTCCGGTTCCTCTTCTTCCGGTTCCTCCTCTTCCGGTTCCTCCTCTTCCGGTTC
Organism: Rutidosis leptorrhynchoides; assembly: GCF_046630445.1. Classification (NCBI taxonomy): domain Eukaryota; kingdom Viridiplantae; phylum Streptophyta; class Magnoliopsida; order Asterales; family Asteraceae; genus Rutidosis; species Rutidosis leptorrhynchoides. The sequence goes on from NC_092337.1 coordinate 64,570,992, forward strand.
TTCCTCGGGATTTTGAGAATCTTCCCAAAATATATTCGACTCTTCATTATTATTAGGTGAGTCGATGGGATTTGTACTAGAAGTAGACATCTATCACACAATATCAAACACGTTAAGAGATTAATATATCACATAATATTTACATGTTAATAATATATAGTTTCCAACAAAAAGTGTTAAGCAATCGTTTTTAAAGAAAACACGGTCGAAGTCCAGACTCACTAATGCATCCTAACAAACTCGGTTAGACACACACTAATGCAATTTCTGGTTCTCTAAGACCAACGCTCGGATACCAACTGAAATGTCCCGTTCATATTGATTATAAACGTTCCATATTAATTGATTTCGTTGCAAGGTTTTGACCTCTATATGAGACGTTTTTCAAAGACTGCATTCAATTTTAAAACAAACCATAACCTTTATTTTATCGATAAAGGTTTAAAAATATTACGACGATTATCAAATAATGATAATAAAAAATATAGCGTTTTCACACGACCATTACATAATAGTTTACAATAATATTACACAACAATATATGTCTTCGAATGCAGTTTTCAAACAATATTATACAAGCATGGACTCCAAATCTTGTCCTTAATTTAGTATGCAACAGCGGAAGCTCTTAACAATTACCTGAGAATAAACATGCTTAAAACGTCAACAAAAATGTTGGTGAGTTATAGGTTTAACCTATATATTTATCAATCGTAATAATAGACCACAAGATTTCATATTTTCATTTTTCGTAAACATCATCCCATACATAGAGATAAAAATCATTCATATGGTGAACACCTGGTAACCGACATTAACAAGATGCATATAAGAATATCCCCATCATTCCGGGACATCCATCGGACATGATATAAAAACTCGAAGTACTAAAGCATCCGCTACAATGGATGGGGTTTGTTGGGCCCAATAGATCTATCTTTAGGATTCGCGTCAATTAGTAGACTGGTTTACTAATTCTTAGGTTACTAAGCAAAAAGGGGCATATTCGGCTTCGATCATTCAACCATAGAAAGTAGTTTCATGTACTTGTGTCTATTTTTGTAAAACATTTATAAATTTGCATGTATTCTCATCCCAAAAATATTAGATTTTTAAAAATTGGGACTATAACTCACTTTCACAGATTTTTACTTCGTCGGAAAGTAAGACTTGGCCACTGGTCGATTCACGAACCTATAACAAATATGTACATATATATCAAAGTATGATCAAAATATAATTACAACATTTTTATTACGTTTTAATGATTTGAGTTTGTTAAGTCAGCAGTCCTCGTTAGTAACCTACAACTAGTTGTCCACAGTTAGATGTACAGAAATAAAGCAATATATATTTTCTCGAATCAATCCAAGACCCCGTGTATACAATTCTCAGGCTAGATCACAACTCAAAGTATATATATTATTTTGGAATCAACCTCAACCCTGTATAGCTAACTCAAACATTACTGCATATAGAGTGTCTATGGTTGTTCCGAAATATATATATAGATGGGTCGATATGATATGTCAAAACATTGTATTCGTGTCTATGGTATCCCAGAATTACATATATATGTTAGAATACATGTATAATACAATATAAGTTAGTTAAGTTATGATTTGTATAGATTTGTTACAAATTTCACGTAGCTACAACAAGCAAAATTATCCAATCTTGTTTTACCCATAATTTCTTCGTTTTAAATCCGCTTTGAGTGATTCAATTTGCTATGGTATCATAATGAACTGAAATTTATGAAACTAAACAGAAAAAGTATAAGTTTATAGTCAGAAATACAGGTTACAAGTCAATATTGTAAGAGGTAGTCATTTCAGTCGAAAGAACGACGTCTTGATGACCATTTTGAAAAACATACTACCACTTTGAGTTTAACCATGATTTTTGGATATAGTTTCATGTTCATAAGAAAAATCATTTTCCCAGAATAACAACTTTTAATTCAAAGTTTATCATAGTTTTTAATTAACTAACCTAAAACAGCCCGCGGTGTTACTACAACGGCGTATGTTCGGTTTTACGGTGTTTTTCGTGTTTCCAGGTTTTAAATCACTAAGTTAGCATATCATATAGATATAGAACATGTGTTTAGTTGATTTTAAGAGTCAAGTTAGAAGGATTAACTTTGTTTGCGAACAAGTTTAGAATTAAATAAACTATGTTCTAGTGATTACAAGTTTAAATCTTCGAATAAGATAGTTTTATATGTATGAATCGAATGATGTTATGAACATCATTACTACCTCAAGTTTTGTGGATAAACCTACTGGAAGTGACAAAAATTGATCTAGCTTCAAAGGATTCTTGGATGGCTTGAAAGTTCTTGAAGTAGAATCATGACACGAAAACAAGTTAAAGTAAGATTTCCACTCGAAATAAGATTGTTATAGTTATAGAAATTGAATCAAAGTTTGAGTATGAGTATTACCTTGAATTAGAGAGATATATTACTGTAAATAAGAAAGATTTCTTGAGGTTGGATGATTACTTAAAATGAATTTGCAAGATTGAAAGTAAGCTAGCAAACTTGAAAGTGTTCTTGATGTTTTCTTGAGTAGTTGTTTTGTATGTTGATCTAGGTTACCTAGATTGAGCTAGATTATGGAGGAAATGATGAAGAACACTTAGAAAACTAAGAGAGTAATTGAGAGAGAGTAATTTGATGCATAAAAATGGAAATCAAAATGTGTTTGTGGTAGGTGATATGAGGCGTGAAAATGGAGTCAATATTGGCTCCATTACTTTGTTGTTTTGTTAGATATTTCATGCTAGTTTCCAAATGATGTTCCCACATGTGTTAGGTGACTCACAAAGGCTGCTAAGAGCTGATCATTGAAGTGTATATACCAATAGTAAATACATTTAAAAGCTGGGTATTGTACGAGTACGAATATGGGTGCATACGAGTAGAATTATTGATGAAAATGAATGAGAATGCAATTGTAAGCATTTTGATAAGTAGAAGTACATTTATATGTGTATTGAAGTCTTTCAAAAGTGTATGAATACATCTTAAAATACTACATGCATATACATTTTAACTGAGTCGTTAAGTCATCGTTAGTCGTTACATGTAAGTGTTGTTTTGAAACCTTTAAGTTAACTATCTCATTTAATGTAGTTAACCCATTGTTTATTATATATAATGAGATGTTAAATTATTACATTATCATGATATTATGATGTATGAATACCTCTTAATATTATATATATACATTAAAATATCGTTACAACGATAATCGTTACATATATGTCAAGTTTCAAAATCTTTAAGTTAGTAGTCTTGTTTTTACATATGTAGTTCATTGTTAACACACATAATGACATACATAATTATCATTTTATCATGTTAAACATAGTATATCAATATCTTAATATGATTCATATGTATTTAGTAAGGTGTTGTTATAACGATAATCGTTATATATATCGTTTCGAGTTTCTTAACTTAGTAATCTCATTTTTTTATGTATATAACTCATTGTTAATATACCTAGTGAGATACTTACTTATCATAATATCATGTTAACTATATATATATATCCATATATATATCATCATATAGTTTTTACAAGTTTTAACGTTCGTGAATCGCCGATCAACTCGGGTGGTCAATTGTCTATAGGAAACTCATTTCAATTAAACAAGTCTTAACAAGTTTGATTGCTTAACATGTTGGAAACATTCAATCATGCAAAATAATAGTTTTCATTTAATATATATAATCATGGAAAAGTTCGGGTCACTACAGATCTCTCACAAATCCGAAGCGTTGGATTATTTTCAAAGTTATATGAATTTTGTTGAGAATCAATTGGAACGTAAGATTAAAGCATTAAGAACCGATCGAGGACGTGAATACCTATCTGATTCGTTCAAAGCTCTATGTGATGCTAAAGGGATTCAGCGTCAATTAACTACTCCTAGGACTCCTCAACAAAATGGTGTTGCGAAAAGACGGAATAGAACGCTTCTTGAAATGGTTAGGTCAATGATGGCACAAGCAAATTTACCTATCACTTTTTGGGGTGATGCTTTGTTAACTGCCACATTTGTACTTAATCGTGTGCCTTCAAAATCAGTAACTTCCACACCATATGAGTTATGGACAGGTCGCAAACCCTACTTGAATGTGTTAAGACCTTGGGGTTGTGCAGTGTATACTTTGGATTCCTCGCACAAATATGGAAAATTAGGTCCAAGAGGAAAGAAATGTGTTTTCATTAGATACTCTGAACAATCAAAAGGTTATGTGTTTTTGGGTGAACACAAAAGTGGGAGCATAACTGAATTTGAATCTCGAGATGTTACATTCTTGGAAAACGAGTTTCCAAAACAAGCGGATCTTGATAAAGATTGGTCTTTATTTGAGACTACAGAATTACCTCATTCGAGTGGGAGAGATTTGAGAAGTGAAGATGAGGAATTTGTTTCTTTGGATTTAACTCCTCAAACTATTGCGAATGAAGATAATCCTGATCCGAGAGTGGGAGCAATATGGCAAACCAACAACATGTTTTCGAAGAATCTCAACCCGTTGCTACCGAGCATAATTCTGAGCCAAGTGGGAGCAATTTGGTAAACCAAGAATCTGTTTCATTGGATAACCAACCACGACGAAGTACTCGTCAAAGTAAACCTCCACTTCGGTATGAGTTCGAAGATGGTTATACTTTTATGGTTCAACTAGAAGAGGATGAACCAAGAAATATAAATGAAGCTCTCACTTGTCCTGCAAAGGATAAATGGTTTAAAGCAATGGAAGAAGAGATGGAGTCAATGAGATCCAACCACGTTTGGGAATTGGTTGAGCTTCCAGAAGGAAGAAAAGCCATTGGGAGTAAGTGGATTCTTAAAATAAAGCGTAAAGCTGATGGTAGTATTAAAAGATACAAAGCTCGACTTGTGGCAAAAGGCTATAATCAACAGGAAGGGATTGCCTATGGGGAAACATTTTCACCTGTTGTAAGACTCACATCAATTCGTTTGATTCTAGCAATAGTGGCAAGTATGAACCTTGAATTATATCAAATGGATGTAAAAACTGCTTTTCTCAATGGAAATTTAGATGAAGAAATCTATATGGAACAACCGACGGGTTTCATTAAAGAAGGCCACGAACATAAGGTTTGTAGATTGCTTAAATCATATATGGCCTCAAGCAGTCATCAAGACAATGGTATATACATTTTCACAATGTGATCACGTCACATGGCTTCAAGGTGGTCAATGAAGATAATTGTGTTTATACCAAAAGGTCTAAAAGAAAACTAGTCATATTATCATTATATGTTGATGATATATTGATTGCTGGAAATGACAAGGAGTGTGTTTTCGAGGTTAAAAGATGGTTATCATCTAACTTTGAAATGAAGGATATGGGTGAAGCTGAATATATCCTTGGAGTTAAGATTTCAAGGGATCGCTCAAGGAAGTTGTTGGCTCTTTCGCAAGAGACTTATATCAACAAGATTCTTGAACGTTTTAACATGCATAAATGTAACCCTATAGACACTTCTATGGCTATTGGTGATACGTTGAGCATGAGAGAGTGTCTGCGAACTCCACAAGAGAAACAGAAAATGAAAAATGTTCCTTATGCTAGTGCGGTTGGAAGTCTCATGTATGTTATGATGTGTACGAGACCGGATATCTGCTTTGCTATTGGCATGGTAAGCCGATACCAATCCAATCCAGGTTTAACCCATTGGAAAGCCGTGAAAAGGATACTTAGGTATCTTAAAGGTACTAGTCATTACTCTTTATGCTAAGAAGGAAATGATCTGCAAATGAGAGGCTATACTGATGCTGATTGGGGAAGAGATATGGATGAAAGAAAATCCACCTCTAGCTTTGTTTTTCTGTTAAACAAAGGTGATATATCTTGAAGTAGCAAGAAATAATCATGTATAGCATTGTCTACATTGGAAGCTGAATTTGTGGCATTTTCAGCTGTTGTACAAGAAGTTGTGTGGCTTAATCGATTTTTGAGTAGCTTGGAGGTTGTTGGCAATACCATTGATCGAGCATTGATATACTCTGATAATGAGGCTGCCATTGCATATTCAAAAGACCCCAAGTTCCATTGTAAAACAAAGCACATTGACATAAAGTACAATTATGTGAAGGACAAGATTTTAAGAAAGGAAGTAAGTATTGAGTACATATCTACGCATGATATGGTAGCAGATCCTTTGACAAAACCCATACCTAGAGATGCATTTGTTAAGCATGTTAGGTCTCAAGGATTGCGTAGATTGTGATGAATGTACTATTTTAATAATTGTACTTACAAATTTTTGTTTATATCCAATGCAATAAGCTTCCTTTTAAATCCTTGTTTTATTGTTCGCTCTTTGTGTTGCGAATCAAGAAAAGTATGTCGGACAGATATAAGATTAGCCCACTCACATGGGTAATCAATTCCATTTTATGTGACAAATGGAAAAGTGGTGTATATTAAGCATATTGTTTTAGTGACAATTGAGAGCTCAAGATTGAGATAATTAGACGCTACATTTGTAAGTGTACAAATATTATGTGAATTTTCACAATTCACCTTATCTGTCATGAGTATCCAGATGTGAGTTCTTAAGAGTTTTTATGAGTAGATAAGTGGACTCGAGTTTTGAACATTGAGTATGTTTGAACTATTATCTGTGCAACATTGATTTAAAGACATACCTCCATTGTGAAAGGATAAATGTTGCAGCATGTGTTTCATACCACATGTGATCAAGACGACCAATAAGGGAAATAGAAGAAACGATCTCTACTTCTATGTAATGTGAGTCCCTTAAGGTATTAGTAACCTCAATTGAATATCCTTATGACTTTTTCTTGTCTCTTGAAGCTTAGTTTAATGTTTGCTATTTTAAGGCGTTGCTTAAGGGTCATGAGTGATTCGACCTGGCTGAACGTTCTTAGAAAAGCAAGTTGAGTTAAGGTCAATGGATTCTAAGAGAAGGGAAGATCATTTGAAGTTCACATTAACTTGTATTCACCGGTCGACCAATTATCTTTTGTCTTAGTGACAAGTCTTAGTGATAAATGATAATTGTGAATGCAAAAGGGTTTTTTAAGTAAAACTGAGATCATGCGAGTTACTAATGTGATTAATGGTCTAGGATATTGCATACTAAATATACTCTTTCCAAGTTTATTGAGATGCTATATATTCCTAACAGATGTATAGCAATTGAGCTCTCAAAGTATGCCGGTCGCACAACCTAGTTCCCAGTATGAATGGTTTCCGTACTACACGATATGTTTTTCAAGATATATGAGTATATCAAAATTGTTTGTGTGCGAGTGGGAGATGTTGAAAATTAAATTCACTTACAAGTGGATGAATTAAAAATGTTGAAAATTAAATTCACTTACACCCACAAACATTTTAGAGTGGGAGTGGTTGAAATGTCATTTTCACCCACAAACTTTTTAGAGGTAACCTATTATAAATAATGTTTCCATCTCAATGTTTAAAAACACACAATATAGAGAAAAACATACACAAGTATAATTGACAGATTGTGTTCAAGTGGAACATCGCAAACCATCGAAGGAACTTAGGTTGTGAAACTTGAAAGCCTTCCTTTTGGTGATCGCTTTCCCGACCAGTAATCTAAACCCCGATCTTTCCGCTTCCGCCGTATAATTTCTGGTATGTCTAGAAACTATCTAATTACAACAGTATGTACCACTACTTACGGTGCGTCACGTATCAGATGTCAGCCAGATTAGTATCTACTTGTTCGTGAAAAGGAGAAGAGTTTAGTGGTTGAGTTGGTGAAATCTAACTCGTCCTCGAGTTATTAAACAATCGTGATTCAAAATTGGTAGGAGAGAAAAAAAACAAAAAGTAGTTGGTATACACATTTGAACCTTTAAATTTGTATGGTGACAAAAATATATCAATCTACTATAGTCGCCTTATTAAAAAAAAAAAAAAAAAAAAAAAAAAAAAAAAAAAAAAACTATATAGATGATGCCAAATAAGTTAAACGAATATATATATAGTATAAATTTGGTTAATAGATTAATTTAGTACGGAGTATATAAGTCGATTTGATTTACTTTGTATGTTACAATTCTTCTGTTGAATATGACTACTTATCTTCACGAGTACACTTTGAGTTTTAACTAGTTTAAGGTGATCCGCGCTTTGCGAGAGCACTATGACTCAGTTAAACATACCAAGGCTATTTGGCTCAGATAATTAAACATATCAAGTTTGCATGTTTTAATTTTTAACAAAAGTCAATAGTAATCGCTATGTAGAACTCATTTATGTACATTAACAACATTTAATAGGGTTATCGTTAATATTATTGAGTCCATGTAGTTTTAGTTATTTAACAATTTGAGTATGTGAAAAAATTGAATAGAAAAAGGATAGAGTAATATATAGGTTTTTATTTATATTTTTTGTCGTCGTGGTTTTAATCCTTTATTTTATTATTTTTTTGGCAAAAAGCATAGTATATATATATATATATATATATATATATATATATATATATATATATATATATATATATATATATATATATATATAGGGTGAAGATCCAGCGCTAAGTGGGTATAAGTGGGATAAGGGGATAAGTGATTTTGTGATTTTTATATCTCGAGTTCTACAGCTCCGATTTAAAAAAAAAATTAAAAATTGCTGGTATCTATTTCCAGTGTGCAGATTCAGAATTTTTTTTTTTCATCAACTGGAGCGTTAAGATGCATCTGATGCATGTTATCCGCTGTTTTGATGTTGTTTGATGCATGTTAACTGCCTTTCATGCAGCAGATGCATCTTAACAAAAAACAAAGAAAAAATGACTTTTGATTAAAAAAAAAAACAGTGTTTAGGGTTTAGTAATTAGGGTTTAGGGTTTAGAAATTAGGGTTTTAGAATGAGTTTTTAAACGAACGGTTTAGAGTTTAGGGTTTAGGGCGTAAACCCTCAACCCTAAACCCTAAACTCTAAATCGGGCTAAATCCAAAAAAAAAAAAAAAACTCAAAAAACCGTTTACATGCATCAGGTGCATTTTAAGCTCCTGTTGAAAAAAAAAAAAAAATTTATGAATCTACACAATGTCAGTAGATTACATAATTTTTTTTTTTTAAATTGAAGCTCTAATGTAAAAGATATAAAAATCTCATTTTACTTATCCTCTTATCCCAAAAATACCACTTATCCCTTGATCTCCCCCTATATATATATATATATATATATATATATATATATATATATATATATATATATATATATATATATAGCCACAAAACGAGAACCATAAAAAATGCGAGAACTGCAAGAACTTTTGATTTATAAAGATTTTCACATGTAATTAGATTGAATCACACATAAATCTTGATGAAGAGTATGAATGAACATAAAATAGTTGAAAACCACTTATATTTTACCAATAAAATTAAATTTATAGTTTGACGTTCACATGTGCATATTTGTTTCCGAACATGTGAACAGTTTCATATAATTAACAATTTAACATGTAATTTGAGCTAATGAACATATGTTTTTTTTAATGATACGTGCATTAAGTAACATTTGAATGTAATTTGTTGCATTTAAACACATAAAAACTATTGAATTAAATAGTTTTCGCAGTTCTCACCTTTTTAGTGGTTCTCGTTTGAACCTGCCCCTATATGTGTGTGTGTGTGTGTGTGTATATATATATATATATATATATATATATATATATATATATATATATATATATATATATATATATATATATATATAAAGATCTGATGATCTTATAGAGTTACATTGATACAACATGTTCTCTGATGAGCCAACAAAACGTTCTGCTGAACGAATCAGTAAACAAATACAATCAACGCTATATGTTATGATGAACGCTACAATGCCCAAATACAACTAACAATTCGTGCCCACGATAACAAAATAAAACTGCCTACAATCGGTACGTCGGTAACTACATTAATTGCCACTCATTAATTTATATCTAAGTCAACAAGCAATATAATTGGCAACTTAACTGACTCTTAGAGCCTAAAGTAATTTCAGGCAGGATTTAAAACTCATGAAAATTTGATTTTACCATTTTCATGGCGTCTCAATTTTATTTTATTTTTTTAAAAAAAATTCTTACTTATTGGCCGGAGGTCCACTCGGAAACAATCTCTCTATCCGTTGAATAGAGAGTGGGAACTTTCTCTACTTTTGAGAGTGTTTCACTCTGGGCGGAGAAATGACTTGTCCTTATTCTCGGATAGGGGAAGGATTGTCTACATCTCACCTCCCCATACACCACTTATGTGGTATTGGGTTTTGTTGTTGTTGTTGTTGTAGAAATAGAAAGTTATACAAAATCCTAATGTATTAGCCTTGTTGTAGATGTAAAATTATGTATAACTCAACTCTATGTCAAGAGAAATTGGTGGCATTAATCAAAACGCATCATGTTATTTAGGCGCAAGTAATTGTGTTACTAAGATATGGCATGCTTTAAGAACAAATAACTGCAAATTTCATTACATATCATATATAAATAGTAACAAGTTGTCTTTGTTTATGGATTGCTTATGCTATCTTAAGGGGAAAATCAAATTAAAGCAACCTTAGGCATTTTTAACTCGATCTGGGATAATTGATCGATAAAGATTGAACGAGTCTGATACTTAGCCATCAGAGGGTGAGCCTTAGGTGCAGTAAACCTACCAGATTCACTCATATCCACCAGTTCATCGTTAACGCGTTTCCAATCAAAGGATTGAATTATCGACGCTAATGCCAATCTAATAATGCGCAACGCTAAGTTCTCACCAGGACATCTTCTTCTCCCCGACCCAAATGGGATCATAGTCAAACCTGTGTTCGCTTCACCAATATTTTCCTTTCCTTGAAACCTCTCTGGTATAAACTTTTCAGGACGGTCCCATGTGTTGGGATCGTGCTGTAGGGCCCACGCGTTCACCAACAACATTGTACCTTTTGGGACATGGTAACCGCTAACCGTACAATCTTTAGATGATTCATGAGGAAGAAGTAAAGGGGCTGCTGGGTGCATTCTTAATGTCTCTTTAATAATGCATTGCAAGTAAGTAAGCTTTGATAAATCTTCTTCAATGACTAGGCGATCGCATCCCACAAGTTCGTCGATTTCCATCTGGGCCTTGCTTAAAACGGAAGGGTTGTTTAGTAAAAGCGACATCACCCACTCCATTGTCTCAACTGAAGTGTTGATCCCTCCATGTAAAAGTGCCTGTAACCGATATAAGATTTTTCTTGTTCAGGATATTTAAGTACATAAACCGAATGTGTGATGTCAATAGAAATTGATGATTTCTTTACAAAATGGCAATTTGATGATGGGCATAAGTATTATAGAAGATAACAATTTTATTTACATCCAAATAGAAAATTCCATCAAAATTATAGTGTTTCTGAGTTTATCTATATATAATTTTAAAAATGGAAACCTATAAGGTGTTACTTGTTCAGGTTACTAATAGGGCGAGTATTTTTACACCGGTTAGACGCGGTCTAACCGGATGATCGCGTGATCAATTCTGACCCTTTCACTCGTCACCCCAGACTACAAATATGCTGCTCAGGGGCGGAACATAAGCTACTTTGGAGGGGAGCTCGCCCCATCTGGCTTTTTCGGGCTATAAATTTCCTATCACTAATTTACCCCCTATGTGGTCGGGTTCAAGTCCTGTCACTGATGCTTGATGCTGCTAGCGAGGTCTGAATGTAACATCTCATGAAGATATCACAATCGCAACCCCTAGCAATGGTTTCCTAGTATAAAATAAATATATACGGAGTATTGTAAAAGGTACCTGTGAAAGGCCTTTGATAACTTCATTAGTGTAGTACTCTGGATCTGCATCTTGTAAAGATAACATAACTGAGAGAAATGTTTTCTTTCCTTCTCCATTAACCAAACCGTTAGTGCGAAATTCATCGATCCATTCTTGCATAAACTCATCTCGCCTCTTTTGTACCGAAGCGAACCTTTTCTTCAACTTTCTAGCAACTAACCATCTCAAATACGGCAACATATCTGCTACACTCGCCTTTGCATTAGCCTCCTCCGTATCTCGAATTATATCCTGAAACCTTTTCGCTTCTTCTAATTTCCCACTCTTCAAACCATAATATTTCTTACCTCCCATCATTCTTGTCATTACATTAAACATAAAATTAAACAATTCAGATCTTAAATTAACCACTTGATCTGGACTCTCATTATCAGCCAGAAACAATCTATGTGTCAGCAGCTGAATCTCTTCAATACGAATTTGAGAAAGCGAATCAAGACGAGCAGAGGACAATATTTCCATAGCTGAAATACGACGTTGAGTCTGCCAGTGCTCGCCATAAGGAGCCCAAGGAAAAGCGGTGTAATTGTAACCGAAATATTCGCCACTAAGCATATTTGGTCTGTTAGCAAACAAGATGTCGTATTTGGATAAACATTCCTCGGCCGCCAAGGGGGACGAGATATGGAGAACTTGGCGTGAGCCGAATTGGAGGTAAAGGACCGGGCCATAGCGGCCCGATAGCTCGGCTAGTGTTCGATAGAGTGGTTTCTTTAAAAGGTGAAGATGACCTATTACAGGAAGTACTGGAAATGGAGTTGGGGGAAGATTTAATAGCTTGTGAAGAACATGTTTTGTTACAAGATATACAACCATAAGAATTGGAATGCATATCCATGTGTTGACTTCAAGTGCCATTTTTTTGGTGAGGAAAAAAATGTAGCCAAACAATCAGATATATATCTACAATTCTACATCTATATCGTAGTCAAGTGTGAGTTTTTTAGTGGTGGTTATTATTTTAGAAGTTCAACTTAATAGTTATATACCTTGTCACCTACTACTGAGCTTTTTAGTGGTGGTTATTATTTTAGAAGTTCAACTTAATAGTTATATACCTTGTCACCTTACTCTATCTTTTTTTTCCCGGCAAAAATAACGAAAACTCGTATAGAAACGAGGTCGTTTTCCAAAGGAAAACGCCCTCAACAGGTAATACAAATGAACAGGGAGAACGGAGATACTGGCACCTAGAAAGCACCAACAAAACGAAAACTATCTAAAAACGAGTCTCTCCTAACAACCCGATAAACTTTAAAACAAAGTAACCAAAACTAAGTTGAATACTACACGATAAAAACATGAACCAAGCCAAATGAATAAAGTGAAATCAACCTCTAGGTCCCGCCCTTTTCAACTTACCATTGACCGTCTCTTTCAAAATGTTCTTCCCGGACCGATTCTCTATCGTGTAAGATAACACATTGGCGGATCCATCACCCGGTAAGCTCTCATTAGCCAAACGTGTCATCATTTCATCGAATACCGCCAAAGCCTCGACGGACATTTTTCCATTCCCGTTGGTCGATGAACCGCCGTCTTTACCATCTTGAGACCCTAAAAACAATTTTTGAATTGCGTCCCCGTAATCTAAGTCATCGATGTGATTTTTTAGCTTATAAGTACCCGAAGTGGAAGCCTCATTCACCTTCTTTCTTGACCTCGGATTAGCTTCGTCAAGTAAACCTCTTGGCATTGATTCTACCTTACGTTTTGCCAACAATTTTTCTTTTTTTTTCTTCTTCTCCTTCTTCAGTTGAGACAATCTTTCCGCAAACGTTATGTTATCCAAATTATCTAAACTATTACCAACCACATTAGTTAAATGTGGTGGTTCATCCACTGACCCATCGTCAATTTGAATTACCTCTTGGATTGGCTCTAAAACATTCCTTTCAACAACATCCTTCATATCCTTATTCTTCTTAGACACTTTTTCTTTGATGAACGTGGAACTAACATTGGACTCTCTAGTCCCAGCATTACGTGGATCATCATATAAGCACGAGATGGGATCTAAACCACTAACAAAAGCCCCATCAAATACCCAAATTTAATGACTGGCCCATCCACACGAAAATCCGACCGATTAACAAAACTAGGCCCATTAACAGCAAGGCCACTAACATTTGGTGATAAAACAGAAACAGCTGCAGCAGCAGGCTCGTCAACATTTAAATTATTTACCTTGACCCCAACAGCAGATGACGAACTAATTAGGTTGGCTGCCACTGCTTCCAAATTTATAGGAAAAACGGTGACATCAGGAGCCATATTTGGGCTCACTGCATCATTAAGAGCAAGCTTGAAAACACCCGAAGACCCGCTCGAAACCACAAAGCGGTTGGTTGATTCGAGTAAACGTTTATCGAACGAATAAGAAAGGTTACGGTTCAAGCAAGTATGATCAGAGACTTCGGATACCCATACCTCGGTTCTTGAACATTTCTTGTCGCCCAAATCAACGTTAACCAAATCGTGTATATGTTTAACCTTGGAAGATTTAACAAAAGCAAAAAAGGAACCGACATTACCCAGAGGACTTAGCAATGTCAATAACCTCTCCGAACAACACCGCGATTTTAGTGACGCTCTCTTCGGAAGCAAACTTCACGGGGATGCCAATTATTTCGAGCCACACGTAACGAAAAACAGAATCATCCGAGTCATCAAAAGGGCAGACCGAAACAAACTCACAAGAACATGAACTGATAACATTGTCATAACTTTGTTGATCACTACACAAACACAAACACGCAAAGGGACCAAACATGCTAATATGACTAACATGAGCCTTATGATCAATCAAATAAGTCGATACCTTGGTTGCCTCAATGGGCACACGATCTACCAGCAAAACCGCAAGCTTTAAATTCGATAACACAGGGTTGGGATATATCTTGCACCCGAGACAGGAAGCAGTAGGCAATCTATATCTTCCAAAACTACTCGAACTCGTAACTTTCGGTCTTCCCACAAAAATGGGTCGTCCAAAGATCAACGATCCATTCAACTCCTTAATCGCCTTCGCATCATCACCCCCGTTAACATATGTAACGAACGAATAACGCCTAGAGGCCCAATACTTGATCTCCGATAAAAGACCAATTTTTCCGAAAATCGATTCAAGCATATGACGAGAAACGGATCGATCAAGTCTACCAATGAAAACAGTCCGATTTACAGAACCTTGTGTACCTACTACTCTATCTTAATTACCTGAATATCTCTAATCTCTAACACACATAAAGCGTGAGTGATACATGCAACGTGTCACTCTGTTAATTACTGCTCTAATCAATCTCCACGTGTTAATCACCACAATAATCCATCAATTTTTTTATTTTTATTTTTTGTTAAATCTATATCGAACGCAAAAAAAAAAAAAAAAACCCGCTACTGCAAAAAATCAAACGGTTCCAAGCCCTAATCCAAATCGTCCTTCTCCTACTCTGATCTCCGATTGATCTGCTTTAACCCTAATAACTCGATTGATACACCAGCCAAAATCAATACATATCTGATTCGGAAACATAAAAGCTACGATCGATAAAGTTTTTAAATTATCGCGAAATTTCACATAGTTCTTCGTCAACGTTTGAAACGGAAATTCAATCGGTGAATCTGTGTAAGCAGGTATGTAATTAAACGTCTGATGTTGCAACTGTTCATCTTACTATTTCTTTGATTTGATTCAACTACTGTAATTCTCTGCAAGAACTTTTGCTAATACATTTGGGTAAAATGCTATTTAGTTGATCAGCGATTTTGAGAATCGACACTTTGAGGGGCGTGTTGATGCATTGACAAGAGCAATCTACTATCAAGCTGATCGAAGGTATGGTTGGTATGCATACCCCTATAATGTAAACCTTTTTTAACCCCAATTTGAATCCCAATTTGGCATCTTTCTGTTATGTTTGTAAATAAATTACTGTACCTTTAATTTATACATGTTCGTTAGTAATCGTATGAAGGTATAAGGCTAGGAAGAGTCAGCTACCAACCATCAAGAAATCGACAAGATACTATAGTGAAGTAATGTTGGTATGTACATGATTATAGTTACTAATCTTTTAATCGAACTAATCTTTTAATCGATGATTTGTTACCGTTTTCGTTGATAAGAGGAAGAAGTCATCAAAATATATAGCTAAAACTGACGAACATCATTATCATTATTATGGATGTTTTGTCATCTTCACAAGTAATTTTACAAATGACATAAAAGTGAGGCCAACCTCCTCCCGTTTAGGTAACTATCTTCCCGAGTTCTTGCGATGGATATCAAAGTTCATTATTTGGTATAGATAATATAAAAGAATGATAATAATTATAAGCTAATCTGAGAGTCTGAGTTTAGTGGATCAGGATGTTTATTTGATATTGATATCACCATTTCATATTTTTTGTCAATAGTGTTTTGGTTATGGTATCAAAAGTGTGTTTGAGGTTTGAACATAGGTTAAAAGAAGGGATTGTCAAACAGTCAAACCCATTTATAAGTAAGTTGGTCAAAATTGGCACCTCTAATATCAACATTGTTATGTTAGGTTCAGTACTCATCATTTTTTGTTTGATTGGTTGTAGACGTAAGGGCAAAAAGTTCATGGAAAGAACATAAATTATATAAAAACATCATAAACATGTAAGTAATATGATTCTTATTACTCTTATGTTGTATGACATCTAATATGGAATTAACCGGAAGGGTGCAGTGCTATAGGCCATTACTACACACTAATATGGCGTGCAACTGTGCATGATTATTATTATTATTTAGTAATTATTACATATGTAAGTTTTTATTTATATGCTAATATTGTCTTTTGTGGTTTAACAATTATGCCTTTTGTAATCCATCAAATGTCTTACGGAGTATTTTTCGTAAGGTGAGTTTCTAACATCAATTTTCATATCATTAATATTTTGATGAAATTCAGTTGCCAAAGCATGTAGTTTAGATCAGTGGTGAATACTCTACTAGCTAGCCTTGAAGGCTTTTAGTGAAGTTGTGAACCAAATAGAAGTTGCAATCAATTGTTTTTTTTTTTTTTTTCAATCAAAAGGGACCCAAACGGAAGTGTGCAATAATAATAAAAGTGACCCAAATGTGGGTTATGTCAGATCTATGTGCTTACCTTGAGTGTTTTATAAAGATCAAACTAATGAAATGGTTGATACACTGGCCAGGATATATATATATATATATATATATATATATATATATATATATATATATATATATATATATATATATATATATATATATATATATATATATATATATATATATAGGGGCGGTGTTAAGAAGGGGCTGTCGAGATCGGTCATTCCTGATGATTAATTTTTATTAATGTATTTATATGCTGCAAAAGTTCGACATACCCAGTGATGCTATGATATATTCCTTCTATTTAAATCTTTGACTAGCAAATCTATTGTCAATCAATATTAATAAATTATATTTTTCGTTTACCCGTATATTTACGGGTCATTTCGGAAACGGACATCTTCACAAGCTTACTTGCAAATAATGCCAACTGGATGGGCAATCTTGCAGGTACATGCTCATTTATTAGCTTCATTCTCCACCATAGACGAATTTTCCCCATATACGGTCATATTTATATCATAATGCAAGTAGCAACTATTAGGATCACTTAGTGCAATGTTGTGACTCGAAATGTTGTGTTTAACTTTTCAACGAAACAACTACTACGCATATTCATAATTGTATTCATTATTAGCGTTTACGAATCTAATACTTTCAATACATTTACTTCAAATTGTATTCATTATTTTGTATTTAGTTACATGTTTGGTTCATGGTGTTGTAGGGAACTTGCAATTGAGATTTCGGATTAGTTTGAGGCTTTGAGATCACGAAATGGTGTAAAGGTTTGCGCTGGTGAGCTTTTATTTTGCAATAAACTATGCAGTAAGCTTCACACCTTTTTTCTAGGTAATGGTTGTTATGGGTGTAGGAATATGGGGGTTTTCTGACCATGTACTTATAGACTATTACTCTATATCACTTATTCTATCCAAAAGTTATTATCATTTAATTTATTTTCTATATTATTTTCAACACATGTGATTTGTGAAGGCAGATGGAGAATAAATTTGGTTTGCATATGGTAACGGTCACAACTCGGAGAAGAAATAATTGACTATGAACAATCGAAAGATACATTGTAATTGTATTCATTAATAGCATATACAATACCAATCGTTTCAATACATTACTTTTTAGTACAAATGTTATCAACACTGCCAATGGTTTGGGGTGTCGGGCTCAATTCTTCTCTGACTTCTCTTATGCACTTTTGCCCGAAGGTGATGGGTGTACTTTACGATTTAACTCTCGGTCATCTCTCTACCAAAAACCAACATGTAAGTTGTTTTAATTTGTAAGAATGCATTTCAGTTTTAAGTGATTGAATTGAAATTGTTATGGCTGTTTATGTCAACATGAACGGGTCGGTTAGGTTGGGAAATGAGGTTGAACGGGTCGATTTCACTATGTATTTATCAAAGTGAGCTTATAATACTGTCAAACAATATAGCAACTTTTACGTATCAATTTAATTTGCTTATTCACCTACGACTTTAGTAAACGTGTTTTATATCTTTATTAATCTTTACAACAATCCTTAGAAGAACTTGAATGCATTGGTTTAATTACAAACGTTGTTTGTTTACATATCAAGTGTGATGTTTTATATTGACGTTGTTATGTTCGTTTTTCATAAGTTCGTTAACATTTTATTAGTTTTATTAGGGCCCGCCGTGCAACGCACGGGCTCTTAAAGGCTAGTAAAATAATAAATGAACAACATATGAACGAGTACGATTTAATGCCGATTTAATTTAAAATGTTTTATAACGGAATACGGTGTATTTTATTGGTTTATTAACCCTATAAAATAGTTATGATAGACATATTTGATAAGTACCCCTAAAATATATGGAGTTTGGTAATATAGTGACCGTGTTTTTTACCTCTTAATTGTGTAACGACCTGACTTTTTCGACTTATATTTTTGTGCTCTATACTTGCACGAATCTGCGTATATGTGCGTACTAAGCTAGTTTATGTTCTGGGATCTTTATTCATGATTAATTACTCTCGTTAATATCTTACAACGTGTTATTAAGTGTTTAATCACTTAACTTGATCCTCGAATGATTTTACGACCGTTAGTGTCACTTGTCGTTTTGAACGAGCTACGTACTTTGTACACGTTTAACTTTCGTCATAATTGGAATATTGTGACTACGTAATACTAATTGTTATTTATTAATAACAATTACTTGACTTATTGGTTGCTTAATTACGCTTAGTAATTTACTAATGCACACTAGTAAGTCTTATTGGACTTTTTACCTTAATGGACTTAGGCCCACCCTACTCTAGTTAATGGACCATTGAATTAGCCCAACTTTAATGGATTTATGATCCATTAAGATGTAGGACAAAAACCCATTTAGATGAGCCAACATACTAGCATTTTTGTTAGCCATTACTACACATGTTGCATGGGATCCCAACAACAAGCACCACTTTTAGACCACCACCATGCAAAAAGCAAAGTTTGTCTCCCCCTTGTCCCCTAAACCCACGGCCAAACCCCCACCTCCATCACTATAAATATCAAGCCTCATTCTTCATTTCACACTTGATTTCATTCTCATTTTACACACACTTGCTCTCTAATTTTCTCTCTAGTCTTTCTCACACTAAAATTGTAAGTTTTAAATTTTCTTCTTCTTCTTCTTCTTCTTCTCATAATCACGACATCATCATCATAGAAATATCAAGTTTTTTAGCTTTTTGATCTTGTTATATCTTGTAGATTCAAACTGATTTGAATCCTTCAAGAACATGAAAGATTCAAGCTTTCTAGCTTTGAATCTTCATTACTTTGTTGGATCTAAGTTTTCTAGCTTATGATCTCTTTATTTTGTTAAAAAGATCAAAACTTGTGTTTATAATCTTCATGAAACTTGAAGATCTAGCCTTTTGCTTTAAAGAACTTCAAGGACATAAAAGATTCAAGCTTTCTAGCTTTGGATCTTCATTACTTTGTTGGATCTAAGCTTTATAGATTAAGATCACTTTGTTTTTGCTAAAAGATCAAAACTTGTGTTTATGATCTTCATGAAAGTTGAAGATCTAGCTTGTTGCTTTAAAGATCTTCAAGGACATAAAAGATTCAAGCTTTCTAGCTTTGAAATCTCATAATTATTGTTAAGGGATCCAAGCTCTCTAGCTTAGGGTTTCATTACTTTGTTTGATCAAATTTATGTGTCTTGCTTGTTTGATTGAATCAAAGTTTGTAGCTTTAATCTTGAATAGAACTTGTATTTGTGTTAAGACTAAGAACATGATGTAACCTTGGTTCATCATCCTTCTAAAACTCTTAAGTGAGTTGTATATCTCCTTAGTCTTGACAAGGTGTGTTGATGGTTGAACCTTGGTCAAAGTGATGCTAAAACATCAAAGAGTTGTACACTTGAAGCTTACACGCATCAAGGATGAGAACCGTGATGAGCATCAAGCACCAAGAAACCCACCGGAGCACTTGTTTACTGTTTTTCGAGGTCTGATCAGACACCTGGGACTTCTGGAAAGTTGATTTTCAGATAGTTTGGTTCGAGATTTTCAGATAGTTCGGTTCGAGTAGATGAATTTTCGTTTAAGACTCGCCTAAATCCGATATACGGTTTAGGATTTATAGCCTTCCGAAAATCACTACGCCTTTGTAACGACGTGCTG
The DNA here is from genome assembly GCF_046630445.1 of Rutidosis leptorrhynchoides. Lineage (NCBI taxonomy): Eukaryota > Viridiplantae > Streptophyta > Magnoliopsida > Asterales > Asteraceae > Rutidosis > Rutidosis leptorrhynchoides. The sequence continues at coordinate 64,591,670 of NC_092337.1, forward strand.
AAAATTCTGACCTACTCGCGCTTGAACCGTCTCCACGGTCAAACGACATCGAGTTAGGATCTGAAAATTGGACAGCGGTACAAGGACTCACATAAGGAGCCTTGGCCACTGACCACGCGTCTTTTCAGTTTGTATAGAGGTCGTAGCAGCTGCCCGAAATCAGCCTTTTGCTTCGATCTCTATTCTTGTTGAAAACTTACTTTATCTTTTACGAATGATGATGATGATGATGATACTTAAGACTTAACTTATTTACTTTAGAAACTTTTATGGACAATATACTGACTTAGTAACCTTTGACTTAGGTTGAGGAACTTTGAGACCGACTTACTACTTGCATACTTTTCATATCGACTTTTACCGCATTTATCACTGTGAGTTATAGCTCCCTTTTTACTTGTACTATTTTTGAGACTGAGAATACATGCGCTTTTTATGTTTTACTTACTAAACACGAGTACTTAAACTTTATATATGTGTGAGTTATATAACGGCATAAACTTTCCCCTTAGCACGGTAACGTTTAACTATTGGTTTTTGAACCGGTAGACGCGAATCTTAGATATGGATCCATAGGGTTTGACATCCCCATTCGGGCTAGTCGCGATAGCATTTAACGGGTGTTTAATACTTCGAGAATATAAGCACTCGTCAAGTGCACTTTTAGGGGGTAATATATTATTTTTACGTTAAGTTAGTTACCGGGTGCCCATGAATTACTGATTTGAAATGCTGATTTGAAATGCTGGTTGAAGCACTGAAATCTCGTAGTCTACATTACATTACTGATTACAAACAAACTATAGCTCACCAACATTCGTGTTGACATTTTTAAGCATGCATTTCTCGGGTACTTAGACGTTGTTGCTTCCGCTGTTAGACTTGCTGTTAGACTTGCTGTTAGACCTGCTGTGTTAGACTTTCGCTGCATTGTTTAGAGATGTCTCAATCATGAAACTTTTATCTTGCATTCACAACTTATGTTATTTTTAAACAATGGCTTTGTAATGACCTTTGTGTCACATACTTATGTTTATGCTTTCTATTGGTAGAAGCAAGTTATCTTTTGTAAAACGTTATCTTTTCATGAATGCAAAACTTGTTTTTAAACAGCATATAGTGTTTGACCTTGTAACGATCCTGTTGTTGATGACCGGTACACGTTGATTTTGTACGGGGCGTCACAAATTGAACACTTAAGTGTTAAATGTTAACTCATTTAGTAGTTAGCACGTTTGTTTCTGATATGTGAATTACGTATGATGTTGAATGATTCAACGTTTAGTGTTGAATCATCCAAACTTTCGGCGTGGAAATCAAAGAATTGAAATCTAAAATACTTCTTATAGTTATGTCACTTCTGCAAGATCTTCGTTTGACGAGAGTGCCAACATGATGTTTGAATCAATGACATTTTATTTTGATTTAAAGATTTTGAAAATGACTACAGAATGGATGAAGAAGACAAACTTATGTTCCAGATGAAGAAGGTCATGATTAGACTCAATCTAAAAGGTGGATCTTCGGGTTGTGGATCGTTCGACTTCAATTAGTCATATTGAAGCTTAAAAACTCGCTCATATACTAATCTTATTTCGACATCTTGATTGCGTATACTAAACGAGCCTCAAGAAAAACACTAAAAGGTTTTGTTCTTAAGCTTCTATTTTAGGTTGAAGTATAAAGCTAATGAAGTTAACTTATAGCCTAAGTTAAGTAGCAGGAGCCCTTTGATGTGCAAAACGTGGTATATGAATTGTTGTATGAAATAGTATTGAAAAATACCGATTAAAGATTGTTACACACTAACGGGCAGTGTACCCGATCGTGTAGTAGTATAGTAAATGGTAAAATCCGTGTATCGTTCCAAGGACAATTTGTACGAGTCAAATTACAATTAGAAACTATATTATGATTAACTAATTAAATGAAATGAAAGGTACGAGATTTATGGTTTTGTGGCTATTTAACGATTATCCAAATCAGAGAAGGTTAAAGGTAAAAACAATATTTTTGGTATTTTAAGTTTATATAATGAAAACAAGTGCAAAGAAAACAAATAAGATAGTTTGATTTAGATCAAAGAGACGAAATGTTTATATAGATATTTTACCCTCGGTCAAGGTTGCAAAACTCGGCCAACTCGGCCGAGTAATCGGCGAGTAATCGACTGAAGGCAGAAAACGAGAACTCGGTACAAGAATCGGCCAAAACTCGGTCAACGCCGGTCAAATGGTGGTCAACGGCGTCGGAAAACTCGTAACTTGCTGGAAACGGGAAAAGATGAAGAAGGAAAGAAGGAAAAACAAAGGAAAACAAATTATGAGATGTGTTTGATATACATACCTTATGATTAAAGAAGAAATCCAAAGCAAGTTCATCAAATTAAAGAGCGACTGTGAGTTTTTAACTTTTTAGGGTTTTATCTTTTAAGTTGATGTACGGAGTAATAAAGGAACCCGAAGTTAAAGCTATATACTCTATTTTTTTTTTTTTTATCAAAGTGACAATAATAGTCCTTAAACTTTTATTAAACTTTAATAACAAGACCAAAATTGATATACACTCTTAAATCTTTAATCAAATGGCAATAATAGCCCCTGTTATTTATATAATATCATATTATATATATATTATTATATATATTTATAAATAAAAGTCAACAAAAGTCAACATCCGAGTACTCCTCCGAGTTCTCCCCGAGTAGCCGATTACTCCTCAAAAACCTCCGGCCGAGTACTCCCCGAGTCGTGAGTTTTGCAACCTTGCCCTCGGTATTAGATGTAAGTTATATTGTTAAGACCCGATTGAATGATCATGTGTGTAAGTTATCTAATAGGTTCACCAAGAGTTCTCTTTAGTAAACACGCAAACACAATTACAAGATCAAGGGTTCCCTTTTCACTATAGTTCTTGTATTTGTAATCGGATAACTTAACTAGTTCTAAGGCTTGAAACTTGACTTCTATGTTCATAGTTATCAATAATTGTACAAACGTTTGTTGCATACAATTCATCCCTATATCGTCTAACCAATTGAATCTAATTTACCCCTTGGTCCGGTTTAGTAAACAATCAATCTAAGACCAGTTGATTGTTAATCAATATGATAAATTAACAAGAGTTCTCTTTATCAACAACATATCAATTAACTAGATACAAATGATTTTTAACATCAATAAGCATGTTCTTGATTCAAGCATTAAAACTATCACACAAATTACATTCAATCAATAAGTTTACATCCAATACTTTGGTTATTAATCTAGACAAACATTATAGAACTAGCCAACAATCATGATAACAAGCAAAATAACTATCAAATGATAAGTAGAATTCATTGTTTGAGAACAAGAAAACAACCTACTAGAAGAATGAATCTTGGATGGAGAAGGTTTTGATTCTTGATTCTTGGATGTTAAGCCTCTTCAAAGAGCTTGGAATTCTCCAATTTTTCTATCCAAAACGTTCCTAGAACTCCTCTGATCGTATATTCCCACTGGTCTCTCAATCATTCACTTTTTAAAGTGGTTAAAGTGGGTCATAAGTCAAAAGTAGGCTGAAACCTACTACTGGACGGCGTCCAAGATACTTGAAGGCGTCCAGTTGTAAAGGGCTGGACGGCGTCCCAAATTCTGGACGGCGTCCAGTTGTAAAGGGCTGGACGGCGTCCCACTGCTTTGGACAGCATCCAGTTGTAAAGGGCTGGACGGCGTCCCACTGCTTTGGACGCTGTCCAGTTGAACTGATGTTCACTGTCTCGTTTTTTCATAATCTCCCTTAATTTAGACGGAGTCCCAATCATTTTGGACGGCGTCCAACATATATGAAGCCTTGTTTTATCATTTTAGAGCGCTAATTTGACCATAACTTGTATCGGGATCAACTATGATGAAATCACTTATAGAACGATCATAATTCACCAAAACTCTTTATAAACCACTTTCCGATACACTTTACATACCTTTGTGTATTACTTGTAGAAACCACCTTAACTATCCTTGATTCGAGAGTATTTCACACGATATTGCGAGATATATATATATGATGTATTTGAGCAATATCAAAACACCCCACACTTAAACTGTAACGACCCGGAAATTTCCGACCAAATTTAAACCTTAATCTTTATATGTTTCCGACACGATAAGCAAAAACCCTAAAACAGAGTCTAGGAAGTTTGAAATCTATGTTCAGATAATCAGTTACCCTTTGACCATGCCCGACGATTCACGAACCATTATTTGTAAATAGTTAAATATATATATAATTCGGCTGCATTACTGTGTTATTAAGATTCACATGTTTCATTTATATCATATTATAATTAAGATAATATGTATATATACTGTTAAATTTATATCCGTGATTCAATAGGTAATTGAATTGAATATGGTACTGTGTATGCAAGATTCAATTGAGATTACTGTGTCATTATTTTGTCTGCTTACTTCCTATCATTTCTATTTATATTAGAGATATACATGTAGATAAGCACACTAGAGGGTACTGATAATGCTAAAAACGAACATATATTTCATAGCATTATTCCTCAAGAAAGACAAGCTTTTAGTTGCAATTGTTCTATTTACAAGTGATATTCGTTTAAATAATAAAAGGTGAAGACAGAAGACAGATTCGACGATTTGAAGACGCAAACGACCAAAAAGCTCAAAAGAACAAAAGACAATCAAAAAGGTTCCAATTATTGATAAGAAACATCTCGAAATCACAAGAGTACAAGATTCAAAACGCAAAGTACAAGATATTAAATTGTACGCGAGGACGTTCGAAAATCCGGAACCGGGACCAGAGTCAACTCTTAACGCTCGACGCAACGGACTAAAAATTACAAGTTAACTATGTATATAAATATAATATAATATATAATTAATTATATTAATTATATATATATATTATATATATATATTAAAAACCGTCGGCAGCAAGAAACTCCAAGGGTGTGAGCTGTAAATATATCTCCGCGACTCGCGGAGTTTTAAGGGCATTTTGCCGCGAGTCGCGGAGCCCCAATTTTCAACTCTGGCTATAAAGCCAACCGAATTCTGATCAAATTTGATCATCTTTTTTCTTCTCATTCATACGAGTAATATATATATATATAATTTATATTTTAATTTTAATTTTAATTTTAAATCCTAATAATAAGGGTATGTTAGCGAATGTTGTAAGGGTGTAAGTCGAAATTCTGTCCGTGTAACGCTACGCTATTTTTAATCATTGTAAGTTATGTTCAACCTTTTTATATTAATGTCTCGTAGCTAAGTTATTATTATGCTTATTTAAAACGAAGTAATCATGATGTTGGGCTAATTACTAAAATTGGGTAATTGGGCTTTGTACCATAATTGGGGTTTGGACAAAAGAACGACACTTGTGGAAACTAGACTATGGGCTATTAATGGGCTTTATATTTGTTTAACTAAATGAAAGTTTGTTAATGTTAATATAAAGATTTACAATTGGGCGTCCCTATAAATTACCATATACACTCGATCGGACACGATGGGCGGGGTATTTATATGTACGAATAATCGTTCATTTAACCGGACACGGGAATGGATTAATAGCCACTAGAATAATTAAAACAGGGGTGAAATTACATTCAAGGGTAATTGGTGTAATTGTTAACAAAGTAGTAAAACCTTGGTTTACACGCAGTCGATAACCTGGTGTATTCATTAAACAAAGTATTAAAACCTTGTTACAATTCGAATCCCCAATTAGTTGGAATATTTAACTTCGGGTATAATAATAATTTGACAAGGACACTTGCAATTTATATTTATGACTGATGGACTGTTATGGACAAAAACCAGACGGACATATTGAATAATCCAGGACAAAGGACAATTAACCCATGGGCATAAAACTAAAATCAACACGTCAAACATCATGATTACGGAAGTTTAAATAAGCATAATTCTTTTATTTCATATTTAATTTCCTTTATTTTATATTTAATTGCACTTCTAATAATCGCACTTTTATTTATTTTTAATTATCGCAATTTTATTTTATCGCATTTTTATTATTCGCAATCGTTATTTACTTTACGCTTTAATTTAAGTCTTGTATTTATTTAATATTAGGTTTTAACTGCGACTAAAGTTTCAAAATCGACAAACCGGTCATTAAACGGTAAAAACCCCCCTTTATAATAATAATATTACCTATATATATATTTGTATTTTTATAAAAGTAAACTAATATAGCGTTGAGCTTTGTTTAAAGATTTCCCTGTGGAACGAACCGGACTTACTAAAAACTACACTACTGTACGATTAGGTACACTGCCTATAAGTGTTGTAGCAAGGTTTAAGTATATCCATTCTATAAATAAATAAATATCTTGTGTAAAATTGTATCGTATTTAATAGTATTTTCCTAGTAAAATAATAACTATTTTATATACACCTCGTTCGACATCAAGTATTTTTGGCGCCGCTGCCGGGGAACACTCTTAAAAGCCGGAAGCGCAACGCTAATAAAAAAAAAAAAGATTTTTAGTTACTTTTATTAAAAGTCGTTTTTGTAAAAATACGTTTTAAATATTCGAAAAAATATAAAAAGAAAAACAAAAATATAAGTATTTTTAAGATTTTGTTAAATATTTAAGTTTTATAAGTTTCTTTATTTCTATTTTAGTTTATAAAAATATAAGTATTTTAAAATCTTTTATTTATTTAAAAAAAAAAAAACAGAAAACATAAAATAAAAAAAAAAATATATAAAGAAAACGCGTAAAAACTCAACCCTGTCAGCTGAATTTCTGATCCCCGCGACTCGCGGGGTTTTCTTCTTTATTTGCCGCGACTCGCGGAGCTACTCTGACACACGCACAGGAAGCCCTAAAACTGCATTAATTACGGGTTTTAATTTATTATTATTATTATTTAACCTTAATTATTATTATTATTATTATTATTATTAGTTTTAGTTTTAATTTTACTTTTTATTTAATTTGTTGTATTTAGTTTTAATTAGTTTTTATTAAAATTGTAAAATTAGTAGTTTTATTAAAAAAATAAATAATATAAAAATAATATTTTTATAAAAATTGTACTTTTTGCAACTTTTTGTATATTTTTATATTTTGTACCTTTTTAATCGTTGTAGCGTAATATTTGTATTTTTAGCTCATATTTAATTTTAAACTTAGTTTTTGCTATAGTTATTTTTACTCCTAGATTTTTAGGCTTTGCCGTAGAATTCCTTAAGTGCTTCTTCTTTAGACTAAGATTTAGGTGCTTTAGAATTTTGCGACGCCTTTTTAAGTTTTAGTTTCTTTTTAAGTTATTTCCATTTGGAATTTAGTTTTTCCTGTAAGCTTTAATATTTTTAGACCTTTTACTATGTATCAATTATCATTCCAATTAGTAATTTCAATTTGCGATTATAATTTTAAGTTAGTTGTAGTAATAAGGTTAAATTAGTTAAGTATTTTTAAGTTTTTATAAGTTTCTTTTATTTTTCCGTCACCTTTTATTTTTCAACCATTTTTTTTCTTTTTCAACCTTTTTCGACGAACTCTTTTTCTCTCTTATTTCTCGCCATTCTAGTTTTTAGGACTTAGAATTTTTTCTACTTCTTATCTAAATTTCTTAAAATTACGAAAATTTATTTTAAGTGGTTAAATTGATAGACATCAAAATTTTCTGGTTCGTAGTAATAGTTGGATTTGTACGTGGACCGGGTTATTGGAGCCAAACAGTCCTCAATTATATTGAGACCAAACGAATCCTGCCCCTCTGCTGCATCTTTTGGCTATTCGAAACGTGGGCAAAATCAGAAAAGTCTATTGATTGGATAACTTATTATAATTTTTCTTTCCTTTTTAAAAACTAATAGGATATTCAGTGAATACACCGAGCAAGACGTTCATCACCTTTTGTACGTTCACCACCTGTAACTCGATCAAGACATCGTTTAACAAATATAACCGCCGTTGATTTTTCTTTAGAATCGTCATCCAGTAGACCAAGTACTTCAGTTCAAATTTCCGATAATCCATTTTTTGAACCCAACCTCACAATTGAGAATCCAGAGAATATTCAGGAACGGTTCGTAGATCCTGAACCATTAAACTTTCCTCCGGAACCACCAATCATTCAAACAGAGATTGTTGAGGAACGAACCATTAAAACAGAATCATCTAGTGATACCGAGTCAACAAATTCAATTATGGAGAATCTGGAACCTTTAAGTATGGAAGACCGAATGAGAGCTAAACGCACTGGCCAAGGTCACGCAATTACCCATCCAGACATTAATGCGCCAGATTATGAAATCAAAGGACAAATTCTACACATGGTGACTAATCAATGCCAATTTAGTGGTGCGCCGAAGGAAGATCCAAATGAACATCTACGTACCTTTAATAGGATCTGCACACTATTTAAAATCCGAGAAGTGGAGGATGAACAGATATATCTCATGTTATTTCCCTGGACTTTAAAGGGAGAAGCCAAAGATTGGTTGGAATCGTTACCTGAAGGAGCAATCGATACATGGGATGTTTTAATTGACAAATTTCTTAAACAATTCTTTCCTGCATCTAAAGCCGTAAGACTTCAAGCAGAAATTGTTACGTTCACACAGAAGCCAAATGAAACTCTATATGAGGCGTGGACAAGATATGGAAAGTTATTAAGAGGATGTCCGCAACATGGTTTAGACACCTGTCAAATAGTACAAATATTCTACCGAGGATGCGACATCACTACAAGAAAAGACATAGATATAGCAGCTGGTGGTTCGATTATGAAGAAAACCGAAACTGATGCTTACAAAATTATTGATAACACTGCTTCCCACTCACATGAGTGGCACCAAGAAAAAGACATCATTAGATCATCTAAAGCAGCTAGAGCCGATTCTAGCCATGACTTAGATTCCATTTCCGCAAAGATAGATGCTTTCGAGAGACGAATGGAAAAGATGACTAAGGATATTCACTCAATACGAATTAGTTGTGAGCAGTGTGGAGGACCACATTTGACAAAAGATTGTCTCAGTATTGAATTAACAATGGAACAAAGAGAGAATATTTCATACATAAACCAAAGGCCTGGAAATAATTATCAGAATAATTATCAACCGCCAAGACCGATTTACAATCAAAACCAGAATTATAACCGAAATATTCCATACAACAACCAACAAGGTCCTAGCAATCAACAAGTATCCAACAATACTTACAATCAGCAAAGACCGAATTTTCAAAACAAACCACCACAACAAACCGATGATAAAAAGCCGAATTTAGAAGATATGATGACGAAGCTAGTTGAAACTCAAACGCAGTTTTTCACATCTCAAAAACAAACCAATGAACAAAATGCTCAAGCATTTAGAAATCAACAAGCTTCTATTCAAAATCTGGAACAAGAAGTAAGTAACCTAGCAAGGTTAATAGGTGAAAGAAAACCGGGAAGTTTACCAAGCGATACAAATGCTAACCCCCGGAATGAAACAGCTAAAGCTATTACCACAAGAAGTGGTACAACACTTAAACCACCTGAAATACCTGTAACTTCTGATGAAACTATTCCTACTCCACAAGAACCACAACCTGATCAAGATAAGGAAAAAGAACCGGTAGTTGAAAAGGTTAATGAAGATAACACAGTTAAGGCTAAACCTTATGTTAAACCATACCAACCACCACTTCCTTACCCGAGTAAAATGAAGAAAGAAAAACTTGAAGCCGAGCAATCCAAATTCTTGGATATGTTTAAACAGATAAATGTAAATCTTCCTTTCATTGATGTGATTTCAGGAATGCCAAGATATGCTAAATTCTTGAAAGATCTAATCACGAATAGAAAGAAAATGGAAGAACTCTCGGCTGTTACTATGAATGCTAATTGTTCAGCAGTGCTGTTGAATAAGATACCAGAAAAACTATCTGATCCAGGAAGTTTCACAATTCCATGTTTTCTGGGTAGTCTTAGTTCAATAGAAGCATTGGCAGACTTAGGTGCTAGTATAAATCTAATGCCGTATTCACTATACGCTAAACTAGACCTTGGAGAATTGAAACCAACCAGAATAAGCATACAACTAGCCGATAGATCAATAAAATATCCTAGAGGGATAATGGAGAACATGCTAGTTAAAGTTGGTACTTTAGTATTTCCAGTAGATTTTGTTGTTTTGGACATGGAAGAAGATTCTCAAGTTCCTCTCATATTAGGAAGACCATTCTTAAACACGGCTAAAGCAATGATAGACGTGTTCGGTAAGAAACTGACCCTAAGTATAGAGGATGAGAGTGTTACCTTTTCAGTTGATAGAGCCATGCAACAACCACAATCTGCAGATGATACATGTTATTATATTCAAACTATAGATGCACATGCAGAATTATTAGAAGAATTTCCAGAATTACAAGGAACAGGAGAATGTTCTTTAGGAGAAGGTAATGAACCAATTGATGAAGCTGAAATGTTAGCTACACTTATAGCTAATGGATATGAACCAACAACAGAAGAAATTCAAATGCTAAAAGAAGAAGACAGATATCGATATAAATCATCGATAGAAGAACCTCCAAAATTAGAGTTAAAGCCACTTCCAAACCATTTGGAATACGCTTATTTACATGGTGAATCTGAATTACCGGTAATAATATCGTCTTCTCTTACTGAAAATGAGAAATCACAACTCATTTCTGTGTTGAAAGCTCATAAACCAGCCATTGCATGGAAGATTCATGATATTAAAGGAATAAGTCCTTCGTATTGCACACATAAAATCCTTATGGAAGAAGGTCATAAAACGTATGTGCAACGCCAACGAAGACTAAATCCTAATATGCAAGATGTAGTTAAGAAAGAGATTATTAAACTGCTAGATGCAGGTTTGATATATCCAATTTCTGATAGTCCATGGGTAAGCCCAGTTCAATGCGTACCTAAGAAGGGTGGCATGACTGTCATCACAAATGAGAAAAATGAGCTTATTCCTACTAGGACTGTAACAGGATGGCGTGTGTGTATTGATTATAGAAAATTAAATGACGCCACCAGAAAAGATCACTTTCCCTTACCTTTCATAGATCAAATGTTGGAAAGATTAGCCGGAAATAGTTACTATTGTTTTCTAGATGGATTTTCCGGATATTTTCAAATTCCAATAGCACCCGAAGACCAAGAGAAAACCACATTCACGTGCCCTTATGGTACTTTTGCTTACAAAAGAATGCCATTTGGACTTTGCAACGCCCCTGCAACCTTTCAAAGGTGTATGATGGCGATTTTTCACGACATGATAGAAGAATGCATGGAAGTATTCATGGATGACTTTTCAGTCTTCGGTGATACATTTAAATCATGTCTAGTTAATCTGGAACGAATGCTAATTAGATGCGAAAAATCAAATCTAGTACTTAATTGGGAGAAATGCCATTTCATGGTTAAAGAAGGCATCGTTCTTGGACATAAAATTTCAAAAGAAGGAATTGAAGTGGATAGAGCTAAAGTAGATGTAATTGCTATACTTCCACATCCCACCAATGTTAGAGGAGTTAGGAGTTTTCTAGGGCATGCCGGTTTTTACCGACGTTTCATAAAAGATTTTTCTAAAATTGCCACTCCTATGAATAAACTCCTAGAAAAGGATGCGCCATTCATCTTTTCAGATGAATGTATCAAATCTTTTAATATTCTTAAAGAAAAACTCACTAATGCACCGATTATGATAACACCAAATTGGAATCTACCATTTGAACTAATGTGCGATGCAAGTGATTTTGCAATGGGAGCCGTTTTAGGACAAAGGATTGAAAAACGATTTCAACCTATATATTATGCTAGTAAGACATTACAAGGAGCACAAACGAACTATACAACTACTGAAAAAGAACTCCTTGCTATTGTCTTTGCTTTTGACAAATTTCGATCATATCTCGTTCTAGCAAAAACGGTGGTCTATACCGACCATTCTGCTCTTAGATACCTATTTTCAAAACAAGATGCTAAACCAAGATTAATCCGTTGGATCTTACTCTTACAAGAGTTTGATATTGAAATCCGAGATAAAAGAGGAGCAGAAAATCTCGCCGCTGATCATCTTTCTCGTCTTGAAAATCCCGAATTAGAAGTTCTGAATGAATCGGCCATACAAGACAACTTTCCTGATGAATATCTATTGAAGATAGATTATAAAGAAATCCCATGGTTTGCAGACTATGCAAACTACTTAGTTTGTGGATTCCTTGAAAAAGGATTATCGTACCAAAGACGAAAGAAATTCTTCAGTGATATAAAACACTATTTCTGGGAAGATCCACATCTGTTTAAAAGTTGTCCCGATGGAATAATACGCCGATGTGTATTTGGAGATGAAGCTAGTAAAATTTTAAACCATTGTCACACAGGACCAACAGGAGGGCATTATGGGCCTCAACTAACAGCAAGAAAAGTTTATGAAGCTGGATTCTATTGGCCTACAATTTACAAAGACGCACACCTTCTTTGCAAATCCTGTGATGCATGTCAAAGGGCCGGAAAAATAAGTCAACGTGATGAAATGCCACAAAATGTCATCCAAGTATGTGAAGTATTTGACATTTGGGGTATTGACTTTATGGGTCCATTTCCAAAATCTCATAATAATCTATATATACTCGTAGCCATTGACTATGTATCTAAATGGGCAGAAGCACAAGCTCTCCCAACTAACGATGCACGAGTTGTAGTCAACTTTTTAAAACGTCTTTTTGCAAGGTTTGGAACACCGAAAGCTTTAATAAGTGATCGGGGTACTCATTTCTGTAATAATCAACTTGAGAAAGTTCTTAAAAGATATGGAGTAACTCATAAAATCTCCACCGCATATCATCCACAAACAAGTGGACAAGTTGAAAATACCAACCGAGCCTTAAAACGTATTCTAGAGAAAACCGTAGGATCAAATCCGAAGGAATGGTCCATTAAATTGGAGGATGCACTCTGGGCTTTTAGAACAGCCTACAAAACTCCAATTGGAAACACACCCTTTAGACTTGTTTATGGAAAAGCATGTCATCTTCCAGTAGAAATTGAACACAAAGCATTTTGGGCTTTGAAGACATGTAACCTTGATTTACATGAAGCCGGACGTCTACGATTAAGTCAACTAAACGAATTAGAAGAATTAAGACATGAAGCATACGAAAATTCGTTAATCTATAAAGAAAGAACGAAGAAATGGCATGATAAAAGAATCAGAAGTTCAAAAGAATTTAAAGAAGGAGACAGAGTTCTTCTTTTCAATTCACGATTCAAGCTATTTCCTGGAAAATTGAAATCAAGATGGTCTGGACCATTCATAGTCAAAAGAGTTTTCCCATACGGAACGATAGAATTGATAAATTCAAATGGGATTGAATTTAAAGTTAATGGTCACAGAGTTAAACATTACATACATGGTCCGATGGAAGTCGACAACGAAGTTAATCACAATTTCGATACCACAGCTAACTAAGTGTGGGGAGAATCAAGTCTTTAAAGGATAATATGTATTTCTGTTAGAGTTAGATTGTCTGTTTTCGTGTAGTTCTCGAAAATAGAACACGTATGGTCTTTCCCTAGCAGACCCTAAAGAACTAGTCTTCTCCCCCCATTCTGAATTTTTATTTTTTTTAGGTTTTTACAAAATGAAGACTGCCTGTGAACTAAACCATGGTCTAATGCTACACGCTTTGATCACTAAAAGAAATAATGATATATTACCGAGCGAATTAGTATCAGTAATCAGAGAAAGAATGGACGGAGTTAGAAAAGGATCCAGATGCGAAGATAATAAGTTACAATTTGGTAAAGGAAAATCAAAATCCACAGCGAAAAGAAGAGCACGACACCTAGAACGATGTCACAAATGCGGAAAATGGTCACATGGAGGTAAATGTTCAAATAATCAAACCTATTCAAATACCGAATTTGTTACTTTATGCAGAGACGGACCGTTCATATGTTTAGAAGAAAAGACAATGAATGCTCGAGGTTACGCCTATGCAGCCATGGAAAACCAATTAAACCGACTATCTTATGAATATAATAGATCATATAACTAAGAAATCTATTTCACAGGTATGTCTGTACAGTTTTTATTTTTATTTATTTTTAACCTTTTGATAATAAACGCTAATTTGTTCGCTAAAAAGTATTAAATTGGTATTAAATAAAATTAGGTTTGGCGACCGAAATTATTGATATCATTCAAAAATTTATTACATCACTGCGAAATTTAACGTTTATTCTTAAGGTATAAATATCTTTAATCAATCAACCCAAAATATTTCAAAAATTCGTCATGAGTTAAATTAGGTCTTGGAACCGAAATTACTTTACCGAAAAGAGGGGCGCATATTTTTGATAATATTTGATTGATTAAAGTGGGATAAAAAGACAAAAAGATTTTTAATTTTATTTTTACCATGTTTTTAATCTTAATATTTAAACCTTAAATTAATATTGTAAACTTTATAAAAACAATATATTTAAAACTGTAAATATTTGAAAAAAAATTAATATAAGTTTGATATGAATTTATAAATTTTTTAAATTAAGTTTGGTGTGAATTTTTAATTTTTAAAATATGAAATTTTAATTTTATGCATTTCAAATTTTAAGTTTGATGTGAATTTTTAATTTTTAAATTTTTAATTTTGAATTTTATATTTAAGTTGTGTGAATTTAAAAACAAAAATTTACTTTATCTCATTAAATTAAGAATATGATTTTTAAAATTCGTCGTAAGTTGAAGACTAGGTCTTTGAACCGAAATTGCTTTACCCGAGGGAGGGACGAGAACTTTTATTATCATTATTTTTAATCTTATTGATTTAAAGTATGCCAAAAACATTAAAAAAACCCAAAAATCTTAGCTTTTAAAACAATCGCTACAAAAAGACAAATTTTAAAATTTTGTCGAGGGACGGACTAGGACATCGATCCGAAACGACCTCGTCCTAAATAACAAGGGAAACAAAATTTTAAAATTAAATACTTAATTGTTTTATAAGTTAAAGATTATATAAAAAAAAAAAAAAAAAAAAAAAAGCAAACTCCGCGACTCGCGGAGTTTTAAGTGCAAACCTCCGCGACTCGCGGAGGGACAAAATTACAGAAAAAAAATATAACAAGCTGCACGATCAGTTCACTCAACCCACACAAAAACACACAAAAACACAGCGAAATAGCTGCGAAAAAACCCCGAAAAACCACCCAAAAACACCTCAAAAATCCCAATTTTTAACCGTTAATCACCAAATTTTTTGCTAAAATCATGTTGAGAAGGATGATATCTAAGAACTACTCAAGAAAAACGGTAAATTTCTACACCTAAACACCATTTAATTCGAAATTTTGTGTTCTTGAGCTATTTTTCCCCAAATTGATTTTGATGCTTTTTAGTGTAATTAGACTTAAATTGTTTATGTATTATGCTTGTATAACCTAGATTGATGCTGTTTAACATGATTAGAAGCCTTAAACTTCAAATTTTGAATAATCTAGGGTTTGTGTTCTTGAGCAATTTGGGGCTTTTTGATATAAACAGGTTATGGCCGATTTTTGTCATGAATTGTTGCTAAATTGAGTAGTGTAACATGTCTAGGTAGTTAAATGATCCAAACTTTGAGCCTAAACATGATTTTGAGAATTAAAGTGGACTTTTTCAAGTCTAAAATTCATGAACTTGATTTTTGAAAGATAATGCCATTTGAGACTTGTTTGATTGCTAGTAATGATTATTTTGACATGTTATTTGAGTTGAATGCTTATGAACTTGGCGAAAATTTTCGTATATGCTTATTTGAAAAAGTGTAGATTTGATAAAAATGTGAAAATAAGCTTAAGTTTGATATAAATTGATAATGTCATTGTAATTATTTTAATTGATGATTTTGCTGACACTAATGCATATTTGGATGCACAAAATTTGTGTTTGATATGTTTTGCAGAATGAAAGGGGTGAATCTTCATCCCAAGCCTGCCATGCTCCTGCTGAGAACTTGGAACAACAGGAGGTAGATAACTACTACAAGCAGGATGTACCTCATCCAGTCATGACCTTTTCAGATATGCACTTGGAACAGTTGCACCCGAACCTGCGATTTGACAGACTTTGGATAGATTATCCAAAATATCAACGGGGTTTGCATACTCTTCACTCTAAGGTTGTTGAGGTACCGAGGGTCATAGAATGGGGACCCTTAGAAGCTGTAGAATTGGCCAGGCCAATTAGGGAATTACTTGTACAGAGGTATGGTAATTCTTCTTTTAATGACTGGATATGTTTATTTACCATACGCAGACCTGTATATAAAGTATGGTGTGAAGAGTTGTTATGTAGTATAGAGTTGAATGATCGGGTAGCTAGTTTAACCGATCGTTCTTTTATTAGATTTTTGTTAGGCGGTTCGATGCGCCACATGTCTTTACTAGACATGGCTCAGGCTTTACGTATATATACGCCTGAGGAATTAGCGTCTGCCGATTGTAGAGGATTGATACTAAACGGTAGAAAGATAGATGAGAATTTTGATACACACGGTGTGTGGAGTCAAATGACAAGCCATCACCGTTTTAAAGGGGGAAACTACTCTTATTTGGATATAGATAGAGCCGAATTAAGAGTGATACATAGGTTTTTAGCTAATTCGATTACACAAAGGGGTAAAAACAAAGAAAAGGTAAATGAACAAGATTTGTTTTACCATATGTGTATTCGAGACCCACACAGCGCTGTAAGTATACCATATTGTGTGGGTTATTATTTATCAGCTATGGTTCGGGGGATGCGTCCACATAGCATAATAGGAGGTGGTATTTTTATTACTTTGATTGGTGAATATCTCGGTGTGGATATAAGTCGGGGGGGATTATTAGTAGAAGAGCCGGAACCCCGCGACACTATAGGTTTAAATGTATACCATGGTGCGAAAGTTTTGAAGCGGCGAAATAACGCCGCAGTACGATACAATGGTAGACATCCACAGGTAGAGAGAAACCAGGAACAAGGTAATGTAGTAGGGGGGAATGAGATGCAAGAAATGCATAGGTTTATAGCTTCTCAGGAATACGAAAATGCTAGACAGAGAGCATTTGAAGATTGGCAAGTTCATCAGAACCAGATCATAGCGCATTGCCAACATATAGGTAGAAACTATATTCCTACACCGAAACCCGTCTTCCCTCCTTGGTCGATAGAGATGCAGCCACCATATCCTACGTATGACCCTGCCGAAGCATTCTATAGCACTTATGGTTATGCGTGGAACCCCTATTGGTACCAATATCATCCTTAGTTTACTTATTTTTTTTTAGTATTTTGTAAATTGTAATTATTGATATGTTTAATACTTTTGTTAATATTGTAATCATTTTTATAATTATCTAACTTTTATTCTTAGATTTTAATAATTTTTGAATGTGGGGTAATAAACCAAACTTCAAAAATATGTATATATGTTTGCAGTTTATCTTATGTACACAACAGGGTAAAACAACGCATTTTCAAAGACTGGCATTAAGTTCAGCAAAAGCAACTAATTTTGACGACAAGATGCAAAATATATGTGAAATAACAACAAGACGGAATGAACAAATGATGTGCACCATTTATCATTCAGCAAACAAACGCCAATATATTTGGAAACTTTGGTAAAAATTTAATCATTTTCACACAAATCACCCTCAATAATTTAAATTGTTACTGATTTCTTGCAAATGAGGGCATTGCAAGATCTTAAGTGTGGGAAGGGATTAAATTCTTTCGGATTTTAAAATTTTTATATTAAACACTTGGTTACCATTAAAAATACTAGTAAAGCAGTAGTTGTATTAGAATCTAGTGCTCTCTGATAAAAAAGAACAGCCCTAGTCTTATATACTGACTACCCAATTCTAGTAAAATTTTTCAAAATTAAATGAATTAAAATCATGTTTATACATATTTATGAACGATAAAACTAGGTTTTAACACCGAAATTATTGTTACCTCGGAAAGGACATAAATTGAGAAACAAACTAAAATGTTAAAATTCATTTAAAATGGAATAGAGGACGATAAAAAGAAAAATAAAAAGCCAAGTGTGGGAAAATTTACCAAGTTATCTTAAACATATGTCACATATATTTGTAACAAATAACTGAAAATACTTTTGCTTTGGACTAAACTAAACTGTTTTACCCAATGAAAGAAAAAAAAGAGATGGATCTACACGATGAATCAATTCCATCATTAAAAGGAAGTAAAGTCTTCCGAAAAAGACACGCGCTTCTTGATTTAGGTCATGAAGTTGTCGTCCAGACCAGCTATAGGTTGACGAAAAATCTAGAAAAGTCATCACTAAAATCAGCAGGAAATCCACGGACCTCAGCATTAAACAGGGTCGCCAAGTGGTCAGATTTATCCTAACCATGAGAAGGATTTATCTCGTACAATGGGGAGGCACCGTGCAAATTAGCTGGATAAGACTAATGAATCAGATCCCCAGAAAGGATAATCTCCTTAAAGATTAAAAATCAGCTTTTAAGCCTGATATTACTCAATCCTTGAGATTGACCTTAAAGATTGAGAATTCAAACTCATGGAATTCAATGATATCTAAACTCAAGCTTGAACGAGAAAATATTTTGATCAAAAATACAAACCGATTTGTTTTCTGAAAACCCATTTTCAATGCGTTCATTACCATTGAACGTAAAATCCTAGGAATTCACCTGGAATTCATTAGGTCACCTGAACTAAATCGGGTGTCAACCGTAAGAACGGTGGTTGCATAGTGGTCAAAGACATGACCTTGTGCCAGACCGAAAAAATTATAAGGGTGAGCTTTACTATTGCTCCTACCAAGGATAGTAATTGCGTCCGACACGTTATAGACCATAATCAAAAGCATGTCACGGGACATTGCCTTAACAGTTGCTTGTTCAACGCTTTCCTTTACAACCGGACGGTAGTTTGCCGAAAGGTAATATACGGAACAAGTAAACTGGACGTGTTGCTTTCCAAATACAAGGTTAGCAAGTGGGTGACACAAAACCGCAAGTTTTGAGCTAAAATTTTCAAATCTGAAACCCACCAAACCCACAAAAATATTTTGCAAACACCGGTAAAGGGTTATTCCGGAAAACTTATCTAGGGTAAAAACTAGATTTAATTTTCAAAAGATCAAATGTTTTCATAAAGATCCAATTTCCTTAATGGATCTAAATTTTTATAGTCATGTGGGACTGTAAACCATATCGTTACTACCATAGTTTATACCGCCGTATAGAAATCACTGATGTACAAAGTGTGAAGAATAAAGAAGTGATTCTAGTATTTCAAGACAATATTGCTTGAGGACAAGCAACGCTCAAGTGTGGGAATATTTGATAATGCTAAAAACGAACATATATTTCATAGCATTATTCCTCAAGAAAGACAAGCTTTTAGTTGCAATTGTTCTATTTACAAGTGATATTCGTTTAAATAATAAAAGGTGAAGACAGAAGACAGATTCGACGATTTGAAGACGCAAACGACCAAAAAGCTCAAAAGAACAAAAGACAATCAAAAAGGTTCCAATTATTGATAAGAAACATCTCGAAATCACAAGAGTACAAGATTCAAAACGCAAAGTACAAGATATTAAATTGTACGCGAGGACGTTCGAAAATCCGGAACCGGGACCAGAGTCAACTCTTAACGCTCGACGCAACGGACTAAAAATTACAAGTTAACTATGTATATAAATATAATATAATATATAATTAATTATATTAATTATATATATATTATATATATATATTAAAAACCGTCGGCAGCAAGAAACTCCAAGGGTGTGAGCTGTAAATATATCTCCGCGACTCGCGGAGTTTTAAGGGCATTTTGCCGCGAGTCGCGGAGCCCCAATTTTCAACTCTGGCTATAAAGCCAACCGAATTCTGATCAAATTTGATCATCTTTTTTCTTCTCATTCATACGAGTAATATATATATATATAATTTATATTTTAATTTTAATTTTAATTTTAAATCCTAATAATAAGGGTATGTTAGCGAATGTTGTAAGGGTGTAAGTCGAAATTCTGTCCGTGTAACGCTACGCTATTTTTAATCATTGTAAGTTATGTTCAACCTTTTTATATTAATGTCTCGTAGCTAAGTTATTATTATGCTTATTTAAAACGAAGTAATCATGATGTTGGGCTAATTACTAAAATTGGGTAATTGGGCTTTGTACCATAATTGGGGTTTGGACAAAAGAACGACACTTGTGGAAACTAGACTATGGGCTATTAATGGGCTTTATATTTGTTTAACTAAATGAAAGTTTGTTAATGTTAATATAAAGATTTACAATTGGGCGTCCCTATAAATTACCATATACACTCGATCGGACACGATGGGCGGGGTATTTATATGTACGAATAATCGTTCATTTAACCGGACACGGGAATGGATTAATAGCCACTAGAATAATTAAAACAGGGGTGAAATTACATTCAAGGGTAATTGGTGTAATTGTTAACAAAGTAGTAAAACCTTGGTTTACACGCAGTCGATAACCTGGTGTATTCATTAAACAAAGTATTAAAACCTTGTTACAATTCGAATCCCCAATTAGTTGGAATATTTAACTTCGGGTATAATAATAATTTGACAAGGACACTTGCAATTTATATTTATGACTGATGGACTGTTATGGACAAAAACCAGACGGACATATTGAATAATCCAGGACAAAGGACAATTAACCCATGGGCATAAAACTAAAATCAACACGTCAAACATCATGATTACGGAAGTTTAAATAAGCATAATTCTTTTATTTCATATTTAATTTCCTTTATTTTATATTTAATTGCACTTCTAATAATCGCACTTTTATTTATTTTTAATTATCGCAATTTTATTTTATCGCATTTTTATTATTCGCAATCGTTATTTACTTTACGCTTTAATTTAAGTCTTGTATTTATTTAATATTAGGTTTTAACTGCGACTAAAGTTTCAAAATCGACAAACCGGTCATTAAACGGTAAAAACCCCCCTTTATAATAATAATATTACCTATATATATATTTGTATTTTTATAAAAGTAAACTAATATAGCGTTGAGCTTTGTTTAAAGATTTCCCTGTGGAACGAACCGGACTTACTAAAAACTACACTACTGTACGATTAGGTACACTGCCTATAAGTGTTGTAGCAAGGTTTAAGTATATCCATTCTATAAATAAATAAATATCTTGTGTAAAATTGTATCGTATTTAATAGTATTTTCCTAGTAAAATAATAACTATTTTATATACACCTCGTTCGACATCAGGTACACACAAACACATATCATCCGCAACCTACCTATCTCCTTCTTCTTATTCTACAAACGGCACTTACCATTACCAAGAGTTACCACTCGCCACTATCTACACCTTTTACCACCTTCGATCCCTTCTCATGAAAACCGCCACCTATCATCTCCAAGAAACCACCGTTGTCTAAAACCATCTTCCTTACTTTAGAACTCCATCATCGAACCACCATGAAACCATCATCACCTTTTAACACAATCACCACCACCTACGGTTAACCATCATCGTGAACATCACCTTGAAACCCCATCACCATGCCAAACAATCGCTTACTGTTTCTGTTTAGCTAAATATGAACAACCTCATCATCAAATTATTCGCAGGTATTAATTCTGTTGAATTTTCGTTCTATTCACGAACCAAACCACCATCCTCAATCTCTTTTACTACTAGAACCTTCCTGTTTCGTGATCAAAGTATACATCAAACCCGATGTATATATCATTGTGAGTTGGTTACTATACTTTATATTATTTTTAGTTTGATCAACGAAGATCTCAAACCTCATCATCCTAGCTACATACTGCTACAATACTCTTGTTTCTGTTTTGCAAAAATCACGTAAACCACTTGTATTCCTGCTGTGTTTACAGCCGTAACCCACAGCCCAAACCACCACTTTTTGTTAATCAAGAACCACCAAATCAAGGACCTATCGAACCCTCACCAACTTCCACCTCCTCTCTTCAACCCAAACATCATCATTCGAAAACACCTAAACCACCACCTTCAAACATCACTTGAGACCGCCATCACTACAATTGCAGAAGCAAAATCTTTATTGCTGAGTCTGGAAAGTTTGTAATCTATATTCGGATAATCAATTAACCTTTGACCGAGCTCGACGATTCACGAACATTTATGTGTATATGAATATTATTTGTAAATATACTATAATAATAACTTTATTGGTTTAAAAATATAATTAATATTTTATATTGAAAGTATGTATATTTGATTTCAAAATCATTTAGTAAATGATTGCAATACTCGATGGTTATGTAAACATATCAAAATATAGCTATTATACTAATATTACTTTGGTATAATTACGTACTAATCTTAACATCAATATATCAGTATTTTATTATAATTAATAGTATTATTATTACTAAGATATTTATTTTATTAATAATTAATTAAAAAAAAAAATATTATCTATAAAAAATATCATGATGATAGGGTTGGTATTAGGATAATTATGATGATATTATGATTATAATCAAGAAGATTTAGATGATGATATATATGATGAGATGTTATAATGATATTGATAAGGATTATAATAATAATTAGCTTAGGGTTACGATAATAGTTTGATGTTAATCGACGATGATAGTTGTTTATGAATGATGGAGATGACAGTTATAGTAATTACACGGGTTTAATTCATAAGTTAAAACAAAGGTTTATAAACAGAGTAACAGTTAAGGATGTTAGAAAGTTAGCAGGAGATCTCGTGGGTTCGAGTCAGGCACGGGCATTCATTTTTAGAAAAAGCTTAAAGGTAGTTTTCAATATTATTATTATCATTACGAACATAAGAATTATTATTATTAAAATTATTATCATTATTATTATCATCATTATTTTTATTACTAGTATTATTATTATTATTATTATTTTTTTTACAACAAATAAATATTATGCATATAAAATTTTACTTATAATATTACTTATAATAAACATATTTTTACATAAACATTCATAGATAACAAATGATGTATTTTTAATATAATATTAATCATATATAAATATTAATATAATTATATAAATATTAGTATTTTTTTTTAGATACATACAAATTAAATGTATATAATATATAATTTAAGATATATATAAAATTTGTTCGATTACTATTTTGTGTTAATATATATATTTGATTTAGATTCGTGAATCCGAGGCCAACCCTATATTTGTTCAATGATGTTATATGTATTTTTACTACAAAATACAGTATGGTGAGTATATAGTCCCTTTTAAACTCTAAATATTTTTGGGCTGAGAATACATGCGCTACTTTTATAAATGATTTACGATATGGACACAAGTGATCAAAAATAAACTTTACGTTGAGTTGTACCATGGCATATCTCTTTATACTTGGTAGCTAATATTTACGTGAGGAGCGTAAACGCGAATCCTGTTGATAGATCTATCGGGCCTGACAACCCCAACCGGGCTGGACGACCAGTTTTAAACGGTTGCACAGTACTTCGTTTCGTTACTACACTTGGTACGGTGTAGGGTTTATTTAAGAATATGCTGCTGTGATTTAAATGTTAAGTATGGTTACCAAGTGCTCAACGACTTTTCATACACGAGGAGTGTATTATGTATAACTATGAAATCTTGTGGTCCATAGTTATAACGCTGCTAGCATCAAACTTATATATCTCACCAACTTTATGTTGACATTTTAAAGCATGTTATTCTCATGTACGGATTAAGTCTTCCGCTGTGCATTTGCTCATGTTAAGGATATTACTTGGAGTCGATCATCGCAATGGAACCAAATGTTGAAGACTTCGTCCGGGAGGATAAGGTCGAGGTCTTTACAGGTGGTATCAGAGCGGTGGTCTTAGCGAACCAGGTCTTGCATTAGTATGTCTGACTAGTAGTTGTTAGGATACATTAATGAGTCTGGACTTTGACCGTGTTTTCATGTCAAAAGTTTTGCTTATCATATCTAGTCGGAAACCATCTACTTATCATCCTTAGAGAATTGCCTACTCATCATTCATAAGTCTAGACACGTCTTACTGCATTTACTGCATTGATAGTGTATAGACCAAATTCATATCTTAGCGCATCTGTAGACATGCCTGTCATATGCCGTAAATTCCTCTGTAGTCTACGAAATCTTAGTATTATATAATCTATATAGTTAGAATATCATCCGATATCCGAAAATTGTTTTACATCGAAGATCCATTCCGTCCACCAAATTGCCCTCTTAGTATTGAACTTGAAGTGCTTACCGGCAAACCTGTTCGAGGAACCATTTTCTCTTTCATTTCTAGATTATCTCGTCACGATTATATAATATCCCATATTTCGGATCCTATTCATTCGCTCGCTCCGACCGCCAATTATCCCGGTATACTAGCAGAAGTTAACGAACTTCGCGCTCGTGTGACGGCTTTGGAAAACATGGTGCGAAGGTTACAAACACCAGCAGCAGCACCAGCAGCATAATCAGCACCACCATCATCAACGTCGACAGTACCCATATCACCTTAACCACAACCGCGTTGTAAACCTCACAAACTCCACCTCGGATATCAACCTCACACACTTCAATAACCCTATCTGTACTTTGAGTATGATCTTCGTTCTACATATCGTTTTACATCAATTATCTTCGCTTTACGTATCGTTCTACCTCATTCACCTTCGTTTGACATGGCAAGTATGTAATCTCTAATGCTTTAGAGATTATGTAATCTAGTAATAACGATAAATCAAATGAGTTTAATATCGTATTGACTCATTAAATTCATGATTACATCCGAAGAAAATATATATGCAAGTATATTTTCATAAAGATTGTAATTAAAAATCCTTTCGTACAAACTATTAATGGTGAAAAATATTTTAACGGGTAGGTAGCACCCGAGGAATATTAGATTTCACATTAATAAATTACACTGTAAATTCTTCGAATCTGATTCAACAGTCATTTGCTATCCTACTTACAACCACCGATATACGTATCCATTCACCACAGAATAATCATTTCCATTCAAATTTCAAAATCGGATTTTGATCTATCAAAATCCAACAAGTGGCATAATGAAGAAAATATTGGACATGATAAAAATTTGTTAGAAACAAACGAAAATAAATTGAAATATTGTTAGGAATCCACGCTAACTGTTCCCAGCTAACTGATTAACATTTAATTTATCGTAATTTACATTCTCGCAATTTTATTTATCGTCATTTAATTTCTGTTATTTACTTTTACGCACTTAATCGGGACACATGTACAACAATACGTCGGATTAATTCTAAGACAACACGTTGTATAATGGGTCATGATATATATTTATTTATTTTACGCACTTTAAATAACGGGACACGTATGCAAGGTTTCGACTTATCATATCGACCCATCTATATATATATTTCGAAACAACCGTAGACACTATGTGTGAAGGTGGGAGTTGGCTATACAGGGTCGGAGTTGATTCCAAAATATATATATACTTTGAGTTGTGATCGACACTGAGACCGGTATACGGGTCACTATACGTATTAATTATGTATATTAAATTATATATGAATTAATTGAACTGTTGAACTATTGGACCATTGGACAATCGGAATATTAGACTGCTAACTTTGGACAAGTAAATGAATTAAAATATTGATTATAACATATGAAACTAAACAATTCTTCAAGTTTGCCACTTGATTTCATCCTAAACCTCATTTGTATCTCGACGTTTACAATCCGCGTACAAACCTATTAGGATTCTTGAAAATACCTCAATCGAGAAGTTGAACCGACCGCACTTCATCTACAGAAGAAAAGATCTATACACATGAAAAACTCTTGAACCCAAAGTCATAGTTTAACATGTACCGCGACGAATTCTTTAGCATTTATTAGCAAAAACAACCTTACGATTCCTTTTCAAAGTAGCCAATTTTGTCACAGCTTCAGCAGAACAACTTCGACCTTTCATTCGAATAAGTCTTATTATAACTTTGATATATACGATTGGTTTTCCCCATCGTTACCGGGGAACCTTTCATACTCCGCCATGTTATCATCAGCATTTAATCATCTAAAAACACAATTCGCCTAAAAACACCTCGGATTGATAATCGACGATTCAGATATGACCGCATTAAATGCAGAGGAAACAGTAAAATTTTAGATGGCCTAAATGGCCAAAAGTTTGATGATAAAGAAGGGAATGTTAGGAACGCTCGATAGAAAATTTAGTGCTGAAAAATGGATTGAGCTAACCGTGAAGGAAACAAAGAACAAATACAAGGAATGAACCTGCCTTCAAATAATCCAAATGATTCAGTGTCTGTTGAAACCGTCAGTACGAACCCTACTCCTTATTCTAAACTTTTTCCGATGATATTATTCATCATCATCTTATATTAGATATTATAAGATATCTTCATATCTTCCGTTATACATATTCTTCATATTTCTGGAGATATTTTCACAACTATTCCTATCTGCAATCATTTATCTCTCTGTAACATCTGCGTTACAACATAAAAGAAAATGTGTTAGTTTCTAAATTCTGAAACCTTCGAGTTTAAAATAGGAATGTTCTGAAGCAGTGTTGGGAACTGATGCATGAATTAGTATAATATAATGAAACTTGATCAACTTCATTATATTACGGTAAGTCATGTTGAGTTTCTAATGGAATGTGATGATTCACAGTACCACCATCATGTGCTATGTTACACGGCTCTTACATTCTATCCAATCTCCAAACACATTAGGAACATATCACCTTGATAGTTCTATCTTTCCAGAATATTCTGGTAATTCGACAATTCGAAACTATTCCATTACCATTTCTTTCTAAGAACATTAGCTATGTTCATTCCAAATTTCATACCTACGAATTCCGGACTATTGCTCGCTTGACTCGAGGACGGGAAGAAGAAATGAAGGGACAAAGCCCTGCAATAGAAATTGGGGTAAAAATCACAGCAAATAGTAGGAGATATTAACTGTGGATGACAATGATTATAGAAGACAGAAGCAGGAGCATCAAAGTATAAAGGAAGATATAAAACCCAACCACCACCCAGAATTTACAAACCGTGTATATCGATGCAGATAGCGATATAAAGACACGGGAGAATTAGAAACACTATAAACACAAGGGTATAGTAGAAGTAAATAGATTCTTCTGGTGGTAGATGAAAAAGAAGAATGACAGATGTGAAAATTAAGAGTATATCAAGGATCAGAATGGGATGAAGCATATTGACAAATGTCTTAAAATAGGAATTAAGGAGAAAGAGTAGAAGATGTGAGTTGAGGAAAATAAGGAAACGAAGGGGTGAATTTATAGAAAAATATCCGATAGAGAGATCGAAACAGATTGCCACATTAAATCAAAGAAGATCCTGATCGCCGAAGAGCCAAATCTTATTACGTAAGATTTTCCCTAAATCCCTTAAAATCCGGAAATCAATCCTAATCACGTCATCGGTTAAAACAATTCCATATTTACTCATTTCCCTCTTTTGTGATAGCTTCACTCGTGCGCTTAACATGATCAAATCATTTTATCTATATCTCTCAATACTGATAAAGCTCCATTATTACCTCATACTTGTCATGAAAACATTCCTATTGTATCTATGACAACCTCTACCAAATTTCGGGGACGAAATTTCTTTAACGGGTAGGTACTGTAACGACCCGGAAATTTCCGACCAAATTTAAACCTTAATCTTTATATGTTTCCGACACGATAAGCAAAAACCCTAAAACAGAGTCTAGGAAGTTTGAAATCTATGTTCAGATAATCAGTTACCCTTTGACCATGCCCGACGATTCATGAACCATTATTTGTAAATAGTTAAATATATATATAATTCGGCTGCATTACTGTGTTATTAAGATTCACATGTTTCATTTATATCATATTATAATTAAGATAATATGTATATATACTGTTAAATTTATATCCGTGATTCAATAGGTAATTGAATTGAATATGGTACTGTGTATGCAAGATTCAATTGAGATTACTGTGTCATTATTTTGTCTGCTTACTTCCTATCATTTCTATTTATATTAGAGATATACATGTAGATAAGCACACTAGAGGGTACACACAAACACATATCATCCGCAACCTACCTATCTCCTTTTTCTTATTCTACAAATGGCAGTTACCATTACCAAGAGTTACCACTCGCCACTATCTACACCTTTTACCACCTTCGATCCCTTCTCATGAAAACCGCCACCTATCATCTCCAAGAAACCACCGTTGTCTAAAACCATCTTCCTTACTTTACAACTCCATCATCGAACCACCATGAAACCATCATCACCTTTTAACACAATCACCACCACCTACGGTTAACCATCATCGTGAACATCACCTTGAAACCCCATCACCATGCCAAACAATCGCTTACTGTTTCTGTTTAGCTAAATATGAACAACCTCATCATCAAATTATTCGCAGGTATTAATTCTGTTGAATTTTCGTTCTATTCACGAACCAAACCACCATCCTCAATCTCTTTTACTACTAGAACCTTCCTGTTTCGTGATCAAAGTATACATCAAACCCGATGTATATATCATTGTGAGTTGGTTACTATACTTTATATTGTTTTTAGTTTGATCAACGAAGATCTCAAACCTCATCATCCTAGCTACATACTGCTACAATACTCTTGTTTCTGTTTTGCAAAAATCACGTAAACCACTTGTATTCCTGCTGTGTTTACAGCCGTAACCCACAGCCCAAACCACCACTTTTTGTTAATCAAGAACCACCAAATCAAGGACCTATCGAACCCTCACCAACTTCCACCTCCTCTCTTCAACCCAAACATCATCATTCGAAAACACCTAAACCACCACCTTCAAACATCACTTGAGACCGCCATCACTACAATTGCAGAAGCAAAATCTTTAATGCTGAGTCTGGAAAGTTTGTAATCTATATTCGGATAATCAATTAACCTTTGACCGAGCTCGACTATTCACGAACATTTATGTGTATATGAATATTATTTGTAAATATACTATAATAATAACTTTATTGGTTTAAAAATATAATTAATATTTTATATTGAAAGTATGTATATTTGATTTCAAAATCATTTAGTAAATGATTGCAATACTCGATGGTTATGTAAACATATCAAAATATAGCTATTATACTAATATTACTTTGGTATAATTACGTACTAATCTTAACATCAATATATCAGTATTTTATTATAATTAATAGTATTATTATTACTAAGATATTTATTTTATTAATAATTAATTAAAAAAAATATATTATCTATAAAAAATATCATGATGATAGGGTTGGTATTAGGATAATTATGATGATATTATGATTATAATCAAGAAGATTTAGATGATGATATATATGATGAGATGTTATAATGATATTGATAAGGATTATAATAATAATTAGCTTAGGGTTACGATAATAGTTTGATGTTAATCGACGATGATAGTTGTTTATGAATGATGGAGATGACAGTTATAGTAATTACACGGGTTTAATTCATAAGTTAAAACAAAGGTTTATAAACAGAGTAACAGTTAAGGATGTTAGAAAGTTAGCAGGAGATCTCGTGGGTTCGAGTCAGGCACGGGCATTCATTTTTAGAAAAAGCTTAAAGGTAGTTTTCAATATTATTATTATCATTACGAACATAAGAATTATTATTATTAAAATTATTATCATTATTATTATCATCATTATTTTTATTACTAGTATTATTATTATTATTATTATTATTTTTACAACAAATAAATATTATGCATATAAAATTTTACTTATAATATTACTTATAATAAACATATTTTTACATAAACATTCATAGATAACAAATGATGTATTTTTAATATAATATTAATCATATATAAATATTAATATAATTATATAAATATTAGTATTTTTTTTAGATACATACAAATTAAATGTATATAATATATAATTTAAGATATATATAAAATTTGTTTGATTACTATTTTGTGTTAATATATATATTTGATTTAGGTTCGTGAATCCGAGGCCAACCCTATATTTGTTCAATGATGTTATATGTATTTTTACTACAAAATACAGTATGGTGAGTATATAGTCCCTTTTAAACTCTAAATATTTTTGGGCTGAGAATACATGCGCCACTTTTATAAATGATTTACGATATGGACACAAGTGATCAAAAATAAACTTTACGTTGAGTTGTACCATGTCATATCTCTTTATACTTGGTAGCTAATATTTACGTGAGGAGCGTAAACGCGAATCCTGTTGATAGATCTATCGGGCCTGACAACCCCAACCGGGCTGGACGACCAGTTTTAAAAAGTTGCACAGTACTTCGTTTCGTTACTACACTTGGTACGGTGTAGGGTTTATTTAAGAATATGCTGCTGTGATTTAAATGTTAAGTATGGTTACCAAGTGCTCAACGACTTTTCATACACGAGGAGTGTATTATGTATAAATATGAAATCTTGTGGTCCATAGTTATAACGCTGCTAGCATCAAACTTATATATCTCACCAACTTTATGTTGACATTTTAAAGCATGTTATTCTCAGGTACGGATTAAGTCTTCCGCTGTGCATTTGCTCATGTTAAGGATATTACTTGGAGTCGATCATCGCAATGGAACCAAATGTTGAAGACTTCGTCCGGGAGGATAAGGTCGAGGTCTTTACATAAACCTTGCTTGTCCTCAAGCAAATCTTAATATCAAACATACTAACACAATATAGAGTACAAACATTACACAAATCACTTGAAACACACGAAACACAAACGTTTATATGAAACGCAACTCGCGCTATATGAAACACACGCTTTAAGTATAACACATCTTTATTGTAATCACACTCACGCTATATACATAATGAGAACACACGCACACTTTTTTTTTTAAGATTAGAGCCAAGTATCCGAAAAATTTGATCCTACGGAAATCAGGACCTTATGAAAACGTTTTATGTTTTTGAAAATATAATGCTAGTTTTAACACTAGGCACATTTTCCAATTTTTGTCGGATTTTCTGAATTTTGAAAAATGAGTGCGGGTTTCCCGCTATTGGTCAAGTCAATCCCTCCCACAGTACCTAACATCACGAGATGTTGGTAAGAAAATAATGTGCTTAGGAGGATACATATTACGTCCGGATATCATCGATAATTATGAGGTAATCATCTAATCCGTTAAATCAATCATGAAGATTGAGGTTCATCAGTCTTAAAAGCTGATATTTTACCTTTCTGGAGGTTATCCACTGAGGATCTGATCAATCACAGATATTTTGTGTATCATGGTGCGCTCCCCATTTGACAAGACAGATCTCCCTCATCGACATAAGTCTGACTACCAGTTTCCCTGTTTGATGTTGAGGCCTGGTAGATTTCCAGTCGATGTTAGCAATGACTTTTCAAGATTTTTCGTCACCCTACAACTGGTCTAGACTACAACTTCTGAAATAAATCAGCAAGTGTGTCGATTGGGAGACTTTACTCCTATGGGTTATACAAAGTGGTCGATCGCATGCATTGCCCTGGTTCGGAATAATGAAGACCGCCCTTAGGTTTTTGATCTGGCACGAGGTCCGATTTCCGACCAAGCTATGCAATCACCACTCTCTCACAGTTTACACTCGTTTTGGTACAAGTGACCTATAAGTTAGCTTTACTAAACTAGTAGGATTTTCATCCAAATAATTGAATGATAGTGCAACTTCAAAGACTATTAATAATTTAAAACATAACTCAACATTTCTTTTAATAGTTTTTAGGACAAAATGTATGTAAAATGGTTTTTGGACAATTTTCGTTTCTAAGGCTACCTTAAAATTTTAATCATAAACGCCTTAATTTTTTGTAAAATGAATTCCCGACAAATTTCTAATCTCTCACCCCACAATTGAGATCATGCAAGGCCCTCATTTCATGAAATTAGAAAAAGGATTAAATTTAGAGGGCAAAGTGATAGGGTGATTGTAGAAATTTTCAAATTTTTAACCTGTAAATCGTGGAACATGTAGACGGATGCCGCTGAACTTACTGCCAGCATAAGAGCATCGTCCACTCCGTGATTAGCATCAAACATTCATCATAATATCAAATGTTACTGAACTTAATGCTAGTCTTTTGAAGTTCAATCACGCTGCACAAAATAACAAACCAAACAAATAATACTAAAAATAACGGTGTTTCTACAACCACAACCATTATCAAATTAGTTTAAAAATACAAACCAAACATTTGTTTAATACACACCATAACAAATAAATAAATAGTCTCAAAGTAATGTAACAAAATGATAATAGGCACGCAGGCCTTCAGTTGTCGTACGGCCAAAAGTAATTTTTTGAGCCATCTCTGTTTGGGCGTCCCTGCGGCTATTGCTGCTCAAACCTGTTCCTGGCATCCTGCAACGCAACGTTAGAATCATAAATTGGGTAATGAGGAGGTGGGTTTTGCGGATCAGTGTAGTAAGTGGGTGTCAGGCGTGTTTTCCTATAGTACTGATCGCGGTTGGAATAAAATAACTCGGTGTTATGGTTATTCCAATCAATACCATAACTGTTCCACCCCTGATTATGTCCTTGAGCAATCTGGCGTTGCTCCATTCTCTGTTGACTATCCCACATACGATCGTTATGAGTTCTCTGCTCATTCGGACTCAACCTCATGTTGTTCACACTATTAACCAAATTATCCCAACTAGTTTGGGATGGATTCCAATTCCTTTGATCATGAACATTAGTTTGAGCTTCCATTTGCGCTTCCTCTTCCTCTTGTTGTTCCTATTGAACATTTGCTCCACTACCACTTGCTCCACCTGCGACAAAAGGCACTAAACGCCTATTTCCGTCGTACATAAGAATCTCAACATTTACATAAGAAACTTTCTTTATAGCTTTCATGGTGTGATCACACTCCATCAATCGGCTGAAATCAATGTTAAAGTGACGAGCAATCCTTGTGATATAGTGGCCCCCAAGAAGCGGCTTTTCTCTCTGTGTCTCAGTGGCGATGGCTAGAAAATAGTTGCCTATCATCCTCGGAATATCAGTATAGCAACCCCATTTTATTTGATCCATTATCCATAGATCCATCGTTTTAACCTTTTCATTTTCCTCGACTCTCGCATTAAAAGTGCATGCGATAAGTCGATGAAGAAGTCTATCATCAGGGCTTGCAATTTCATTATACCGGTGCCTACTTGATTTAAATGGCCTAGATGCATTCGGCCCACAAATTCTTCGCCAAAAACCTATCTCATTAAAGGGAACTCTACCATGGTAATCGAAAGTTGTCAAGTAAATTCTCAATTGGTTGTCGTTAAGCTCCTCGAAAATGCCCAACACTCTACATAACCCCACTCTGCTTAACCCTCTATCTACACCCCCTAGTAGAAACCGAAGAAATTCATTTGACAAAGGATCACGAACGTTATTAAACCTTAAAGTTGAGTAAAATTCCTTTACTAACACCGGATAAATTTGTTCGCGGATGCTAAAAACGTGCTCCCATGCGTAGGAAATTATCCTATCGTAGGGAATGGCTAATAAGTGGGAAACATGGTTGTGCATACCCGCCTCATCCAATGGGGCCCAAATAAAATACCACGTGGCATTTATTGGCCTACTGTTTATCCTATTAAAAGTCTCTGCGTAATCTTCGTCGTTCTGAATTTGTCTTAACCAAACTTGAGGATCATTTAGGTCCTCCTCTTCTTCTTCGAAAGATGATGTATAATGTTTTTCTGGTGGTGGTGGAACGTTTCTTGATGTTCTGCCCCCTTTTTGGTTGTCCACCTCGGCTAGATTGTCTCTGCAAAACACAATAACACCAAACCAAAAGAACATAGAAACCGCTGTGTTAATGTTAGCTAAAAATATAACCGAGTGGCAAGGGAATTTAGTTTCTATTCAAAGTTCATAAGCATTGTGATTCATATAAGAAAAGGTGTATGTTCAAAATATTTAATCAAAGTCAACCAAAGTCAATATAAGCTTGCAAATACACTTTCAAAAATGTGGATCACAAAATTAACAATTAGGCATCAACTTAGGACTCAAGCCTGTTGCGTTCATAAATTTAGGTCATAACATGTAGAACTTGTATGCAAATTATATTCATTACAATCATAGCACAAGTATCACAATTTAGTTCAAAATGACTATTATCTTTCCATAACGCAACTACATTATAGGATGTCATACCATCAATCCACTTCAATAGGCCTAAACATATGAAAATCAAGCATACATCTTTCATAAGAACATTACAATTCAAAGCATGCTAGAAATTCAAGAAAGTTAAATTCATGACCCGACCATTTTGACATCATTAACACCATCAACATATTAATCATTCACAATCTTCATAAACATCACAAACAAACCTAAAAGTCTAAAGTAAAAGCCCTAATTTCGGATTTAATCACTACAAACCCTAGATTCATGAACACACCCATTAAACATGTAATTATTGCAAAATCAAGACATAATGGGTAATTAAACAACTAAGGCGTGTTAATCTAAGCAAAAATCATGCAAATCAAACACCCCACACTTATCTTTCACCAAATTATACATATAAACATACAAATTAAGTAATTAAGAAAGAAAAGTGTGAAAAGGGAGTAGCAATACCCTAGAAAACATGATTCAAGCTTGGATTTGAAGGAAGAAATCATGAAATTGAAAGAAGAAATTAGGGTTTTTGAGAGTTGGTGTGGCGACCCGACAAAATCGTCATTGATGGCGCCATCTACTTAGGTCCCGTCACGTAGTCATAAGTCTTTAAAACAACGTTTGACCAAAATATGTCGCATTCATTTCAATTATAAAGATGTTTTAAGGTTTACAAAGTAGGTTCGACGACCAAACATGTTACAATGTTATAAGTACAATTGAAACCTATGCGACACAAATTAAGTTAAGTCAAAAGACGCTCCACGTATGCATGTATACTTGACATCCAAGCAAGTATCAAAAGTAATGAGCGGAAGCATGTATCACAAAACGTTCAAGGACCTGAGAAAAATATAGAAATCTGTCAACGAAAACGTTGGTGAAATCATAGGTTTAAGTAAGTAAGTACAAATGAACCACAAGATTTATATCATTGAAATAATAGTAAACCATTCTAAAATTGTTATCACGAGCACCCAATTATCAAGGCTTAACTTTTCATCCATAGAACCCCATCACAATAGTGTTAGAACATACAATGTTTCTCGAAAATATATTTCATCCGAATAACGGTAGCGAACCGTCTGAATGAGGGTTTGTCAAACCCATATGGCCATATAACATAAGTTCTCGCTTACACCCGGCAAGTGTAACTAATGATAATTGAATTGAGGATTTTTGTTCAAACTCGTATGTAGAATGTTTGTTTTCCTGTACTTGTATTCACTTAGTAAAAAGAAACGTTTATGTTTTCTCATCCCAAATGTGAGTTCAAAAGAGTAAAAGTGGGACTATGATCTCACCTTGAGTGCAAGCGTATAAAAGTACTTCGCAAGTAAACGTGTGCAAGAATGAATGCTAGTCTTGACCTAAACAAGTAGGTCGTATCAATAACTGTAAACACGATTATTTAAAGTGTTCAATTAGTCCTATGGCTCTTACGACTCGATGATATAGCATGTGAGTCACGTTGTCAAGTTTCATGCAAGATACAAGTATGAAAGCACGTTAGAACGATTGCATAAGTATTTGGTTAAGTTTGATCAAAAGTCAACTTTGGTCGGGTCAAAGTCAACGAAAAAGTCAACACATTTGGTTCGGGTCCCGAACTATTTTTCTGAGGTTTTTAATCATATATAAGCATGTTAGAACAAGTTACATGTGAATCGGTGGTGCATAGCATACTTAGAATTAAACGAAAAATGACCAACCAAATCAGAACCTGACAGTTCATCTGGACGGCGTCCTAATATGCTGGACGGCGTCCAGTATTGAAGGACTGGACGGTGTCCCAATATCTGGACGGCGTCCAAATTAGTATCCAGGTCCTGTTTGCTGAAACTCTCAAGTGCACGAACCAAAACCCAAACAATCCCAATTTATGACCCGCAAACAATCAAAACACGTATCTTATATTATCGGAAAGGTATTTTGATGAGGAAAACAACTAAGCATATTTCATCAATCAATCTACCACTTACAACAACCAAAACCGCATTAAATGCTCATCCTTAATTGTATCCAAGTTCATAAATCTCATTTCATGATTCGGGCAACCAATTTACATGTATGATATGCCGTTTCGAAGGTAATCAAGCATACAATCCAACCAAACACTTATCAACGACAATTCATGGCATTCAATGCATCAAATGTTCACATTTAGTTCTATCAAACCCTAACCAACATCACCAAAATCAATAATCAAGTTTATGAAGTTTTCTAAAGCAACCTACACATCAAATTGAAGCTAGTGATACTAGTAACACAATTAAAACATGAACTTTTAACATCTAACAACTTTTAAGCAACTAAATCTCAAGAACAACACACCAAAATTCAAGTTCATACTAGTTACTTTAAAACAACAAGATCGAGCATACAAATCATATATTCATGTTAGACTTGAGCCATAGACACTAATTAACACTTTTATAAGTTAAAAACATCAAGAACACAAAATCTAGTGATTTTAGAAAGTTACCCAAATGTAATGAAATCGGTATGGAATCGAAGAGGAAGATGCAAGGATTCCAAATATTTAATTCGTTTTGTAAAACACTTGCTAGCTCGGAAATAGATGATGATTCTTTGGATTGAATGTTTGAGAGAAAGTTGAAGTAGTAAAAAGAGAAATAGGAGAAATGAATGGATGAGAGTGAAGGGTTGACCCTTTGACCTAGTCAAAAGTTTGGTCCCTTGGCGAGTTTGGTCCCTCAAGTTTCATTCGGGTGCGTGAATTTCCTAAACGAGTTAATTTAAAACGCGTATCAACGGGAGATGTTATAATTATATAACGGATTTTAAAATAGTTAAACGGAAAGTAAACGGAAAAAGGCGGGATGTTACATTACCTACTCCTTAAAAGAAATTTCGTCCCGAAATTTAAGTAAGCGTAGTAGTCGTTGTTTCTTCCTCGAGATCTTGCGTTTCCGGATCCACGAACAAATGAGGGTATTTCTTTTGCATTTGATCTTGCCTTTCCCAAGTAAACTTGGGTCCCCTTTTGGCGTTCCAACAGACCTTGACAATTGGAATTCGGCTTTGTTTTAGCGTTTTGACGGAGTGGTCCACAATTTCAACCGGTTCCTCCACAAAATGAAGTTTTTCATCAATAGTAAGCTCCTCGTGAGGGATGACGACATCGGGTTCGGCAAGGCACTTCTTCAAGTTGGATACATGGAAAGTAGGACGAACGGAGCTCAATTGAGGCGGAAGATCTAAACGGTAAGCAACGGTTCCAACACGCTCCAAGATTTCAAAAGGACCAATATACCGCGGATTTAGCTTCCCTCGTTTCCCGAAATGGATTACACCTTTCCAAGGCGCGACTTTTAACATTACGCGGTCACCGACTTGAAATTCGAGGTCGTTGCGTCTTTTGTCGGTATAGATCTTTTGACGACTTCGGGCCGTCCTAAGTCTATCTCGGATTTGAACGATCTTCTCGGTTGTTTCATGAATGAGTTTGGGTCCGGTGATTTGTGTGTCGCCTACCTCGGCCTAACAAAGAGGAGAACAACATTTTCGGCCATATAAAGCTTCGAATGGTGTGGCGTTAATACTCGCGTGATAACTATTGTTGTAGGAGAATTCGGCGAGAGGCAAGTACTTATTCCAAGCTTTTCCAAAGTCGATAACACAAGCTCGTAGCATGTCTTCCAAAGTTTAAATTGTGCGTTCGCTTTGTCCGTCAGTTTGTGGATGGTATGTGGTGCTCATGTCTAAATGCGTTCCCAACGCTTCTTGTAAAGTAAGCCAAAATCTAGAAATAAAATGGTCATCTCGGTCGGAAATAATCAATAAGGGTACACCGTGTTGGGCTACGATTTTTTTAATGTAAAGTTGTGCGATTTTCTCCATGTTGTTGGTTTCCTTCGTGGCCAGGAAGTGCGCGGATTTGGTGAGACGGTCAACAATAACCCAAATAGTGTCATAACCGCCAACCATCTTTGGTAGTTTGGTGATAAAATCCATCGTTATCCTTTCCCACTTCCATTGCGGGATTTCGGGCTGTTGAAGTAGTCCGGACGGTCTTTATGTTCGGCTTTGACCTTGGAGCAAGTTATGCATTTTCCAACATAAGTAGCAACGTCCCTTTTTATGTTCGGGCACCAATATTGTTCTTTGAGATCTTGATACATCTTATTGGCACCGGGGTGAATCGAATACCTTGACTTATGGGCTTCATCTAAAATAAGGCTTCGTAGGTTCCCATAACTAGGTACCCAAATTCTTCCGGCGAAATATCAGAGTCCGGTTTCTTTAACTTCGAATCGAGAGGTGATGACGTTCAAGTGTTCGAGTGAGATGTTTTCATCCTTGAGAGCCTCGTATTGGGATACACGAATTTGAATATTGAGATTGGTGTGAATGGTGATGTTTAAAGCTCGGACTCGAAGAGGCACCATTCTTTCTTTTCGACTTAAGGCATTGGCTACTATGTTTTCCTTCCCGGGATGGTAACGAAGCTCACAATCATAATCATTTAAAGTTTCAATCCACCGTCGTTGTCTCATGTTTAGTTGTTTTTGATCAAAGATGTGTTGGAGGCTTTTGTGATCGGTGAAGACAGTACTTTTGGTTCCATAAAGATAGTGTCTCCACATTTTAAGTGCAAAGACAACGGCTCCGAGTTCGAGGTCATGTGTCGTGTAGTTCCGTTCATGAATTTTCAATTGTCGAGAGGCATAAGTAATGACTTTCTTTCGTTGCATCAATACACACCCAAAACCATGTTTCAAGGCATCGCAATATACAACAAAATCATCATTGCCTTTAGGAAGTGACAAGATGGGAGAGGTAGTTAGCTTTGTTTTCAAGATTTGAAATAAGGATTCTTGTTCGGTTGCCCAAATAAATTTCTTTCCCTTGTGAGTTAACGCGGTTAGAGGACGTGCAACCAAGGAGAAGTTTTCGATGAATCTATGATAGTATCAGGCGAGACCCAAGAATTGACGAATGTGAGTAGGAGTAGTAGGAGTCTCCCATTTACTAATGGCTTCGATCTTTGCGGGATCGACTTTAATACTTTGATCACTTACAACATGACCAAGAAATTGAACTTCCTTCAACCAAAATTCACACTTGGAGAATTTGGCATAGAGTCGTTCTTGTCTTAAAAGTTCAAGCACAAGTCGGAGATGTTCCTCGTGTTCTTCTTCGCTCTTAGAATAGACTAAAATATCATCGATGAACACGATAACGAATTTGTCGAGGTATGGTTTGCACACGCGGTTCATGAGGTCCATGAACACCGCCGGTGCGTTAGTGAGACCAAATGGCATTACAAGAAATTCATAACTACCATAACGAGTCCGGAAAGCAGTTTTGGAGACATCTTCCCCCTTAACCCTTAATTGATGATAACCCGAGCGGAGATCGATTTTCGAATATACACGAGATCCTTGTAGTTGATCAAAGAGGTCATCGATGCGAGGAAGAGGATATCGGTTCTTAACCGTCAATTTATTTAGTTCACGATAGTCGATACACATTCGTAGGGATCCATCTTTCTTTTTAACAAACAAAATCGGAGCGCCCCATGGTGAATGGCTAGGTTGGATAAAACCACGGTCAAGTAGTTCTTGGATTTGACTTTGCAATTCTTGCATTTCGGAGGGAGCAAGTCTATACGGTGCACGTGCTACGGGTGCGGCTCCCGGAATAAGATCGATTTGGAATTCTACTGGTCGATGAGGTGGAAGACCCGGCAATTCGTCTGGAAATACATCGGAAAAGTCACGAACAATTGGCACATCATTTATATGCTTCTCATCGGACTCGACTTTCTTAACGTGGGCAAGGATCACAAAACAACCCTTACGAAGTAGTTTTCTAACTTTAAGGCACGAGACGAGGTTGAGTCTGGTACAACTCTTATCGCCATAAACAATCAAAGGTTCACCATTCTCGATAGGAATTCGGATTGCGTTAAGATCACAAAGGATGTGAGATTTTGTTTTTGCTAACCAATTCATACCAATTATTACATCAAAGCTCCCTAGTTCCATAGGTATCAAGTCAATTTCAAATTTCTTACCCAATAAGTTTAACGTACACCCCCGATAATATTTGTCGACACTCAATAGTTTCTCGTTGGCCACTTTAATGGTATAAGTGGTATCTAGTGGGAGTGGTGGAGTGCTAAAAGAATGAGTCAAAGTCTTTGATACAAAACTCTTATCGGCACCCGAATTGAATAAACAAGAAACATAATAATTGTTGAGAAGAAACGTATCCGTGACTAGTTCATTGTCATCTCGGGCTTCCTTGGTGTTAATGTTGAAAGCTCGACCGCGCGTATTGGGGTTATCTTTCTTCTTTGGGTATGCATTTCTATAATGACCCGTTTGCCCACATTCGTAACAAGTGACCGTCTTTGGTGCATTGGGCCCCTTTCGAGTGACGGGGGTGGCACTTTTACATTCGTTGGCCTTATGACCAGTTCCTTGGCACCGATGGCAAATTAGCTTGCCACATTCACCAAAGTGATGCTTGTTGCATTTGTTGCAAAGAGGTAGGTTTCCGGTATAACCCTTCTTACCGTCTAGGTGACAGGCTTCTTGGCAAAGTTGTTGTTGCTTGATTGGGGGTTTCCCATTTTCTTTTGTTGTTACCCGACTTATCATCGGCTTTAGGTGCCGACACTACAATTTCGTCC
Source organism: Rutidosis leptorrhynchoides (assembly GCF_046630445.1). Classification (NCBI taxonomy): domain Eukaryota; kingdom Viridiplantae; phylum Streptophyta; class Magnoliopsida; order Asterales; family Asteraceae; genus Rutidosis; species Rutidosis leptorrhynchoides. The sequence goes on from NC_092337.1 coordinate 64,632,635, forward strand.
ACCGTTTCTATCAATTTGTGGGCCATGTTCAAAGCTTCTTGATGATTAGCGGGTTTGGATGACATTAGTCCGTGTTTGATGCTCTTTGGAAGACCGTCCATGTAAAGTTCAACCCTTAAAGATTCGGGGTTCACAAGGTTTGGACACATCAAGGCTAGTTCGGAAAATCGTTGATTGTAGGCCTTGAGATCATTTCCGACCGCCTTTAAAGTTCTTAGCTCTTGTTCGAGCCTTCGGGTTTCTTCATGTAACACCCGTTTTTCAGTTACACGTTATTTTGGACGTCATTCGAATTACGAGGCTAGTAAGCGTATGTTTGGATCCCAAATAAAGTTTAAGTTGATGTTCTAAACCCTTACCATTGGATAGTAAATCTCATTACGTTTCCAACGATATTTGATTCATCAAAAATGGAGCTACGGTTTGAAAGTTACGACCAAAACAAGTTCAGTTTCAGACTCAGTTCAGTGGGACTCCGTCCAGATTTTGGGACACCGTCCACCAGTGAAAGGTTGGATGTCGTCCAGCCATTTTAGACGCCGTCCAAATGGCCTGACAGGCCAACTGTTGGAATTTTAATGAATTTAAAAGGGGTATTTGTGTCTTATCACTTGCGGGTCGGTTTGGAGCCTCTAAAACTAATTCAACCTCATTTATGGATCACATTTCATCCACCAACACTCTCATCTTCAAACCCTAGAGAGAGGGGGTGTTTTTAGTGAGAGAAAGCTTAGTTTAGAGAAGAAGAAGAGCGGTTTGGGTCGGATCGCGAGAGTTAAAGTTGTTCCTTTCGTTCTCGGCTACGTTTTGATTGTTATGGTAAACTCTAACTCCGAATTTAATTGTTAAGATTCTTGTTCATATTTAGGGATTGAACTAGTTTGGGTTATAAACTCCATTTCTCATGAATTTGGGGGTTTTACTTTATGTATTGTGTAAGTAAACCCGATTATTGTGGGTTTAGGGTTTGAGGAAGAATTTGGTCATGGTTTGGGTGTTTAACCACTAGATTGTAATTGTGTTAGTGTTTAGATATTCATAAGAACATGTTGGTATGACAAATGGGTGTTAACCTTGATTTGGTGTCAAACTATGTTATGGGTCAAGATTTGATGAATCAAGTATATAAATGTTTGATTCAAGTGTTAAATGGTATTTTGGAAAGTTAACCCCTAGCCGTTAGTGATTAAAGATGTTTTTGGGACTTTTGTCAAAATGGGTTGACTTAGATGGGTCGAATTTGGTAATGACACTAATTTGAATTAATTGGATGTTAAACGCTTTTGTTAAGTGTTAAACGACGTGTTTGAATGGGTCGGAATTACCACCCGTAATGGTAATTGGTGAAGTCCACTTTAGGTGTCTAAATGGGCGGATTGTGGTAGGTATAAACCCTCGGTTAAGGGTGTTGGAGTCGAATTCTCGTGTAGAGAATGTATGTTGATTGTGTGTATATCTATATGCGTATTATAGGTAAAAGCTTGCTCGGTTGTGTTTGGAGACGGTTTACATATATGATTTGTGCGGGCATCTCGAGGTGAGTGGAATGATTATATATGTGTGTATATAATGTATCTATTTGTAGGGCGGGAGAGGGGCCGGGTATGCGTTGTCTATACCACCAAGAGTTAGTGATATATTTCGTTGTACACTAATGATGGATATTTCGTTGTCCAATTTGCCCGAGAGTTAGTGATATATTTCGTTGTACACTAACGATGGACATTTTGTTGTCCAAACCGACCAAGAGTTAGTGATATATTTCGTTGTACACTAATGATTGCTTCGAGCGGATATTTCGTTGTCCGAATAGCCTAGGGGTTAGTGATATATTTCGTTGTACACTAACGGTTGTTATGAACACCGGTGGGAAATTCGAAGTACCATTCCCTCGTGTTATTGTCTGACCAAGGTTACGTGTTGTAGTGTAGCATAATATATTATTCGAGTTATATATGCTATTGTTGTGTTAGCTTGTGGTCTTGAAGATTGTAGCATTATACTTTGCGATGGTATGCTATATAAATTGCTAGCGTGTATGAGGTATTTGTGTATGTGTTTGCAAGTAGGTATATTATATATGTATATGTATAATTATTGCATTCACTAAGCCTAGGCTTACCCCTCTCGTTGTTTACCTTTTTACAGGTATTGTGGTTTGAAGCTAGCTAGTTTGTTAAGCTAGATGCATAGGAGCGCTTGGGCTCGATGGGGTAGCTTTTGGATATTGATAGCGGTTTGGGGATTGGTAGTCCCCGGGATTATGCTCTGGGTATCGGGTTGGGTTGTAGAGTCCTAATCCGTCTAAAGTTATAAATGGGTCAAAATAGCTACATTAATTGTAAAATGGGTCATTGCGGGCCCGGTGTTGTAAAACTTATTTTTATTGTGGAAATCTCTTAATGTTGCTTAATATGATGTGTTGTGAAAGTCGTTTCGTTAAAAAGTGTCGGGAAGCGGGTTTTCCGCTCGCATGAAATTTAAAAACTGATCAGTCCCCGTTAGTTCATTTGGATGTCGTCCTAAAGTGTTGGACGCCGTCCAAGGTTTCAGTACTGGACGCCGTCCAGGAATCTGGATGCCGTCCAGATGTACAGGTTCAAAAAATTTTTTTTTAGGCATGTTTTTGGTAAAACGAAGTTGGGTCGTTACAAGTGGTATCAGAGCATAGTCTAAGGGAATTAGGTGACCTTGAAATAGGTGCCTAGTCTTAGACTTATTGGCGGTTATATATTAGTTGCGGGACTTGTAGGAATACGGGTCGGATTAAGATTTGTTAGTGCCTTAGAGTAGGTGACTAACTAGGACTAGTGCTTGTCCAATGTGGGATTATGTGGGGCCTTATTTCGTGAGTAAATTAGTGCCTTAGATTGCTAGTGCCTAATATAAGTAGTCGAACTTGGACGTTGTTTTAGTGATAGTCACCTAGGTTGTAGGTTGACTTGTTGTTGCGGTGTATTTGTGTACATTTAGTATTTATATTGTATATAGGTATATATATACAAGTATCTATTTCGTGCGGTGTCCTAGGGACGAATCTATTGGCGAGATTCGAATACTTGGCGGTTTGAGTGATCAAGTTCGCGGTAAGGACTTTGGTCATTCGGGTACTAGGAAATATCGCGTGTTATTTTGTGTGAATGTTGCGTCAGTCCGGATAAAGTACTTTGCGTGACCATGTGAAAATGGTAAGGTACGCATTTGTAATAGTGACCGATCACCATTATTACGAAAGTGTATCTTGACACCAAGCATGACATGACGAGTACCGAACGGAGGAAACGTGGCATGGTTGGGGTAGATTCGGGATAAATGAGGAATCTTTATTGGTTCCTAGGTGATAGTTGTCTCGGGTGATGTGGTTGTAGTCACATCAGGTTCGTTGCGAGTCGAGAAGTGTTATGGTGGATTCGCTTAGTAAAGTGAGTGAGCAAACTCACGAGTTTGGTGCGTACTTAGTCACCCTATGTAGTGGGCGCACTATTAAGATTGTCATTGGTTATAGTTATATATCGTAACTTGGATGACCGAGTTATGTGCGTGCGTGTGTGCGTCGAGAACTTGAATTCCGTAAAGGAATGCGACGAGTCTAATGATTGTAGTTGGGTTACACTCGGGAGAGTGTGTGTGGTTAGAGAATCATGTTAGGATTCTAATTGTGAGTCGCCTTGGAATTGGCAAATCGAGGAGTCTTCGGGTCATTAAACTCATGGGAGTGGGACCCATATGACGATGTTTACGATAGTGTGTTAGTGTGTTGTGGATTATAGGGTAACATTCCTAACAGAATACCCCTGTTGTTGTGATTGTGCCGATATGTGGAAGGGTGTAAGACTTGGTCTACTCAAGCATCTCCTTAGTGTTAGATGAAGGGTTTCGTTAGGCTATATCGTTTGACCTTGTGGAAATTGCGGGTAGCGTGTGATCGCTTGGGACTTTCGATAAGACAATAGGCCGTAAGGTTTGTCTGGTAGGTATGACTTCGGGTCATTATTGTGGAGTGGGTGACATCGGGTGTATGGAACCTAAAGATCGAGTTCTAAAACTCAGTAGGTTGTGGCGGGAGTCTGCATGACACTGCATCAGGTGCCTTCTTATACCTGCTAGTGTGATGTTCAACTCCGATGATGGTGTGATCACTTTGTGCTTAGGGTGCCGGTGAGATACCCTTGGAAGCAGCGGAGATTATAATAGTGATCGACGGGTGATAGTAAATCGACGGTTGCGAAAGTCGAAGTTTAAGAGCATTGTGATGAATACTTCTTATGAAGTGACGGGTGAGCAAATCTTGTTGCTCTTAAGTGATAGACGGGTAAAGATGACCGGTGAGCCGGTGACGGACTTAATGGTCGGTTGGTCCGAAAGGTTATGATGAAGTGTTGATATTGAAGCTGATATAATTATTGTGTCGGATTGGTCATTCTTCTCCATGAGAGTGAGCAATTGTTGATAAAGGTTCGTTGAGTGGAAGGTTGGGTGATCTCGACTGAGATGCGTGACTGATTAAGCGGAGTGGCATATGCCTAGTCGTAGAGGCGCATGTGAGACCTTGGCGGAGTTCGCCTTGCGAACGGTGAAGGATTGTTATTTGTAATTGTGGTATGAGGGTGCAATGTTGTCGCGTGTACGACATCTCAAGTGAAGGTGTATGTCGGCTCTGAGAGCCTAAAGTGAATTCGTGGTGACTTGGAGTATATGAACAACGATGAGAATGGTCATTGTGTTTCATGGAATGATAATTCCGCAGGATGTTATCATCTTAGCGGTGAGAAGGTGGAGCCAAATTCTAAGTGGGGGAGTTTTTACTGCCGCTCGAGGAAGCTCCGGTGGTATTATATATAGCGAAATGTCGGAGTGTACCGTATTAAGCCTTAATAGGTATTTGGAGTTCCTAATGAGGAAGAGTGACGGGTTGTTGATGTCGACTCAAGGTCGTTCATTACGGTTGTGGGTTACAATTCCGGAGTGTTATGCGGGAAGATTGTGATGATGGGATCGAAGGAAGTGAAATTCTTCTTATGAAAGGTGGTCGTGTAGTACCATTATGCGGTGTGAGACTAAATGTGAAGTTTGAGATCTCGGTGTGAGGAAAGGAAACTGTCGCTGCAAGTGCTTTCGTGATGCAAATTTGGGCTGGTGTGAAACTCGGATAGTACTGTTAAGGGAGTACGAGTATGATATCGTGGTGAATACTGTATTTTCCTTATCGGGAAACGTGATCGTGGGAAATGTCATTGGATTATTCCACTTTGTGGACGATTATGAGGCGTAGAGTGTCGGTTCTGACTGTCTCCCGTAGAGACATGCGGATGTTGTTTGTTTGCGAGAGTGTGTACCCTAGTGATGTGACCCGTAGGTTGCATTAAAATGTCGAGACCATCCTTAGCAGATGGTCTAGGTAGGAAGGTTCACCCGGATTTGGTGACTATTTTTATGAGTCGTTTGGCGAATTGCGGAAATTTTGTGATGATGATTCGCTGTTGACGGGATTTTAGTATACAAGTAGCTTCTATGCTAGTACTAGGAAGCCGTATTGTATGGTTCAGAGGAGAAACCCTATGACGATGTGTTGATGTTTCGTCTAACTCGTGGTGTATTATTGTCGTCCTGGATTAATCCAGTGATGGATAGTCATGTGCGGATCGGTCGGTGGGAAAGTGTTACTTATAAGGTGTTTATTTTGGGGTTACCAAAATTTCTTCGTTGAAGGATGACCCGGATATGGAGTTGGGGGAAGTTTGGTTCTTGGTCTAGAGACATGTGGTGTTTTCGTATTTTTCCTCAGCAGGAATTCTGGAATTCGAGTGTATGAGATATCGCTTGTTGCGGTAGTGCACGCTAGTGATTATTAGCGTGTGATGAGATCTTCGGATTCGCAGAAGATGTATGGATGTCGGCTTGGTTGTGTTTCGTAGGATCGTGAGGCGTGACGACGATGATTGTCGGTGAATTGTTCTACTCAAAGGACTATTGTGAAGTGTATGGTACGAGTTGGGATACTCGGCGTAGGAGCAACGGTTACGATTGTTTTGACTCGTGGGTTGATTACCCGATATTGTTGTATTATGATGCGTTAGTGTACGAAGCGAGAAAATTGAATGCGTGATTACTACTTGTGTGACTTCGCGTAGGAAGTGGAAACGTTCGAGGGAGAAGTGTTTGACTTCTAACGTAGGTGCGGATCATGAGGACATGATCCAATTTAAGTGAGGGAGAGTTGTAACACCCGTTTTTCAGTTACACGTTATTTTGGACGTCATTCGAATTATGAGGCTTGTAAGCGTATGTTTGGATCCCAAATAAAGTTGAAGTTGATGTTCTAAACCCTTACCATTGGATAGTAAATCTCATTACGTTTCCAACGATATTTGATTCATCAAAAACGGAGCTACGGTTTGAAAGTTACGACCAAAACAAGTTCAGTTTCAGACTCAGTTCAGTGGGACTCCGTCCAGATTTTGGGACGCCGTCCACCAGTGAAAGGTTGGATGCCGTCCAGCCATTTTGGACGCCGTCCAAATGGCCTAACAGGCCAACTGTTGGAATTTTAATGAATTTAAAAGGGGTATTTGTGTCTTATCACTTGCGGGTCGGTTTGGAGCCTCTAAAACTGATCCAACCTCATTTATGGATCACATTTCACCCACCAACACTCTCATCTTCAAACCCTAGAGAGAGGAGGTGTTTTTAGTGAGAGAAAGCTTAGTTTGGAGAAGAAGAAGAGCGGTTTGGGTCGGGTCGCGAGAGTTAAAGTTGTTCCTTTCGTTCTCGGCTACATTTTGATTGTTATGGTAAACTCTAACTCCGAATTTAATTGTTAAGATTCTTGTTCATATTTAGGGATTGAACTAGTTTGGGTTATAAACTCCATTTCTCATGAATTTGGGGGTTTTGCTTTATGTATTGTGTAAGTAAACCCGATTATTATGGGTTTAGGGTTTGAGGACGAATTTGGTCATGGTTTGGGTGTTTAACCACTAGATTGTAATTGTGTTAGTGTTTAGATATTCATAAGAACATGTTGGTATGACAAATGGGTGTTAACCTTGATTTGGTTTCAAACTAAGTTATGGGTCAAGATTTGATGAATCAAGTATATAAATGTTTGATTCAAGTGTTAAATGGTATTTTGGAAAGTTAATCCCTAGCCGTTAGTGATTAAAGATGTTTTTGGGACTTTTGTCAAAATGGGTTGACTTAGATGGGTCGAATTTGGTAATGACACTAATTTGGATTAATTGGATGTTTAACGCTTTTGTTAAGTGTTAAACGACGTGTTTGAATGGGTCAGAATTACCATCCGTAATGGTAATTGGTGAAGTCCACTTTAGGTGTCTAAATGGGCGGATTGTGGTAGGTATAAACCCTCGGTTAAGGGTGTTGGAGTCGAATTCTAGTGTAGAGAATGTATGTTGATTGTGTGTATATCTATATGTGTATTATAGGTAAAAGCTTGCTCGGTTGCGTTTGGAGACGGTTTACATATATGATTTGTGCGGGCATCTCGAGGTGATTGGAATGATTATATATGTGTGTATATAATGTATCTATTTGTAGGGCGGGAGAGGGGCCGGGTATGCGTTGTCTATACCACCAAGAGTTAGTGATATATTTCGTTGTACACTAACGATGGATATTTCGTTGTCCAATTTGCCCGAGAGTTAGTGATATATTTCGTTGTACACTAACGATGGACATTTTGTTGTCCAAACCGACCAAGAGTTAGTGATATATTTCGTTGTACACTAATGATTGCTTCGAGCGGATATTTCGTTGTCCGAATAGCCTAGGGGTTAGTGATATATTTCGTTGTACACTAACGGTTGTTATGAACACCGGTGGGAAATTCGAAGTACCATTCCCTCGTGTTATTGTCTGACCAAGGTTACGTGTTGTAGTGTAGCATAATATATTATTCGAGTTATATATGCTATTGTTGTGCTAGCTTGTGGTCTTGAAGATTGTAGCATTATACTTTGTGATGGTATGCTACTAAATTGCTAGCATGTATGAGGTATTTGTGTAAGTGTTTGCAAGTAGGTATATTATATATGTATATGTATAATTATTGCATTCACTAAGCCTAGGCTTACCCCTCTCGTTGTTTACCTTTTTACAGGTATTGTGGTTTGAAGCTAGCTAGTTTGTTAAGCTAGATGCATAGGAGCGCTTGGGCTCGATGGGGTAGCTTTTGGATATTGATAGCGGTTTGGGGATTAGTAGTCCCCTGGATTATGCTCTGGGTATCGGGTTGGGTTGTAGAGTCCTAATCCGTTTAAAGTTATAAATGGGTCGAAATCGCTACATTAATTGTAAAACGGGTCATTGTGGGCCCGGTGTTGTAAAACTTATTTTTATTGTGGAAATCTCTTAATGTTGCTTAATATGATGTGTTGTGAAAGTCGTTTCGTTAAAAAGTGTCGGGAAGCGGGTTTTCCGCTCGCGTGAAATTTAAAAACTGATCAGTCCCCGTTAGTTCATTTGGACGCCGTCCTAAAGTGTTGGACGCCGTCCAAGGTTTCAGTACTGGACGACGTCCAGGAATCTGGACGCCGTCCAGGTGTACAGGTTCAAAAAAAAAAAAAAAATTTAGGCGTGTTTTTGGTAAAACGAAGTTGGGTCGTTACACTTCATGAGGGAAATATTCGATGATCATCTTTTCCCTTAAATCGGCCCAAGAGAGGGCGTGGGCTTCATCGGTACCCACCGATTGCACATAGGTGTTCCACCAAGTGAGAGTGACACCGGCGAAAGTGTGAGTGGAGTACTTGCCCTTGTCTTGGTCCCGACAACCGCTTATGTTAAAGATGGATTCGATTTGCTCAAACCATCGAGTGAGCACAACCGGTCCTCCGGTTCCATCGAAAGTGTGAGGTTTGCACCCCATGAAAGCTTTATAGGAGCATCCCTCGTTTGAATTGCCGGCTCCATTGTTGTTGTTGTTGTGGTTGTTGTTATTGTTGTTGTTGTTGGATGAATGTCCGGCCATGGCCGCATCCACGGCGGTGGCTATTATTCGTTGTAGAGCTTGTTCGGGTGTTTCGTGGCATGGTACACGGCGAGGAGGCATTGTTCCTTCAAAACACAAGAATACCGTTGATTAGTATTTTCAATAATACTAATCATGATATGGAATAAGGATAGAAAGAAAATTTTTCCTTGACTCGCCTTAAATTCTTTATGTCATAATGTCGGAACGTTCATATGAGTCACCGTAATATAATCCCGGAAATTATATTACCCTGATTCATATATGCATTCGACATTATTTCATATAGTCAAGGTGGCGTGTCAATCAAATTAAACAACGTGAGATTAAGATGGAATAGAAGTTAGATATGAATAGAAGGGTTCGAGTATAAATGCACAAGTAGTCAAGTAATTCCTACTTCAAGTCTATATGTCAGTTGTAGTTTAGACTCACTAATGTACCCTATGACTCGGGGTTGACACCAATGAACTCTAAATCCCTACAACCAATGCTCTGATACCATCTGTGGCGACCCTACAAAATCGTCATTGACGGCGCCGTCTACTTAGGTCCCGTCACGTGGTCATAAGTCTTTAAAACAACATTTGACCAAAATATGTCGCATTCATTTCAATTATAAAGATGTTTTAAGGTTTACAAAGTAGGTTCGACGACCAAACATGTTACAATGTTATAAGTACAATTGAAACCTATGCGGCACAAATTAAGTTAAGTCAAAAGACGCTCCACGTATGCATGTAAACTCGACATCCAAGCAAGTATCAAAAGTAATGAGCGGAAGCATGTATCACAAAATGTTCAAGGACCTGAGAAAAACATAGAAATATGTCAACGAAAACGTTGGTGAAATCATAGGTTTAAGTAAGTAAGTACAAATGAACCACAAGATTTATATCATTGAAATAATAGTAAACCATTCTAAAATTGTTATCACGAGCACCCAATTATCAAGGCTTAACTTTTCATCCATAGAACCCCATCACAATAGTGTTAGAACATACACTGTTTCTCGAAAATATATTTCATCCGAATAACGGTAGCGAACCGTCTGAATGAGGGTTTGTCAAACCCATATGGCCATATAACATAAGTTCTCGCTTACACCCGGCAAGTGTAACTAATGATAATCGAATTGAGGATTTTTGTTCAAACTCGTATGTAGAATGTTTATTTTCCTGTACTTGTGTTCACTTAGTAAAAAGAAACGTTTATGTTTTCTCATCCCAAATGTGAGTTCAAAAGAGTAAAAGTGGGACTATGATCTCACCTTGAGTGCAAGCGTATAAAAGTACTTCGCAAGTAAACGTGTGCAAAAACGAATGCTAGTCTTGACCTAAACAAGTAGGTCGTATCAATAACGGTAAACACGATTGGTCAAAGTGTTCAATTAGTCCTATGACTCGTTACGACTCGATGATATAGCATGTGAGTCACGTTGTCAAGTTTCATGCAAGATACAAGTATGAAAGCACGTTAGAACGATTGCATAAGTATTTGGTTAAGTTTGATCAAAAGTCAACTTTGGTCGGGTCAAAGTCAACGAAAAAATCAACACGTTCGGGTCGAGTCCCTTACTATTTTTCTGAGGTTTTTAATCATATATAAGCATGTTAGAACAAGTTACATGTGAATCGGAGGTGCGTAGCATACTTAGAATTAAACGAAAAATGACCAACCAAATCAGAACCTGACAGTTCATCTGGACGGCGTCCCAATATGCTGGACGGCGTCCAGTATTGAAGGACTGGACAGCGTACCAATATCTGGACGGCATCCAAATTAGTATCCAGGTCCTGTTTGCTGAAACTCTCAAGCGCACGAACCAAAACCCAAACAATCCAAATTTATGACACGCAAACAATCAAAACATGTATCTTATATCATCGGAAAGGTATTTTGACGAGGAAAACAACTAAGCATATTTCATCAATCAATCTACCACTTACAACAACCAAAACCGCATTAAATGCTCATCCTTAATTGTATCCAAGTTCATAAATCTCATTTCATGATTCGGGCAGCCAATTTACATGTATGATATGCCGTTTCGAAGGTAATCAAGCATACAATCCAACCAAACACTTACCAACAACAATTCATGGCATTCAATGCATCAAATGTTCACATTTAGTTCTATCAAACCCTAACCAACATCACCAAAATCAATAATCAAGTTTATGAAGTTTTCTAAAGCAACCTACACATCAAATTGAAGCTAGTGATACTAGTAACACAATTAAAACATGAACTTTTAACATCTAACAACTTTTAAGCAACTAAATCTCAAGAACAACATACCAAAATTCAAGTTCATGCTAGTTACTTCAAGACAACAAGATCGAGCATACAAATCATATATTCATGTTAGACTTGAGCCATATACACTAATTAACACTTTTATAAGTTAAAAACATCAAGAACACAAAATCTAGTGATTTTAGAAAGTTACCTAAATGTAATGAAATCGGTATGGAGTCGAAGAGGAAGATGCAAGGATTCCAAATATGTAATTTGTTTTGTAAAACACTTGCTAGCTCGAAAATAGATGATGATTCTTTGGATTGAATGTTTGAGAGAAAGTTGAAGTAGTAAAAAGAGAAAGAGGAGAAATGAATGGATAAGAGTGAAGGGTTGACCCTTTGACCTAGTCAAAAGTTTGGTCCCTTGGCGATTTTGGTCCCTCAAGTTTTATTTGGGTGCGTGAATTACCTAAACTAGTTAATTTAAAACGCGTATCAACGGGAGATGTTATAATTATATAACGGACTTTAAAATAGTTAAACAAAAAGTAAACGGAAAAAGGAGGGATGTTACAGTTGGTTTGTTTGTGGGAGAGAAAAATAGAAAGGAGTGTGTTTTGTGGTTGAAAATTGGGGTGAAAAGATATAAAACGCGTTTATTTTTTTCTGGGTCAGGCCGTCTGGACTACGTCCTAATTATTGGACAGCGTTCAGTTGTGAAGTGTGGGATGTAGTGACCCGAACTTTTCCATATTTATATATATTAATTGAGATTGTTATTTACATGATTAAGTGTTTCCAACATGTTAAGCAATCAAACTTGTTAAGACTTGATTAATTGAAATAGGTTTCATATAGACAATTGACCACCCAAGTTGACCGGTGATTCACGAACGTTAAAACTTGTAAAAACTATACGATGACATATATATGGTTATATATATAGTTAACATGATTTTATTATAAGTATGTATCTCATTAGGTATTTTAACAATGAGTTATATACATAAAAATGAGACTATTAATTTAAGAAACTCGAAAACGATATATATAACGATTATCGTTATAACAACGTCTTACTAGGTACATATGAATCATATTAAGATATTGATACACTTGGTTAATTATGTTAAATGATAAGTAAATATATTATTAAGTGTATTAACAATGAAATACATATGTAAAAATAAGACTACTAACTTAATGATTTCGAAACGAGACATATATGTAACGATTATCGTTGTAACGACATTTAACTGTATATACATCATACTAAGATATATTATATATCATAATATCTTGATAATATAACAATTTAACATCTCATTTGTTATAATAAACAATGGGTTAACAACATTCAACAAGATCGTTAACCTAAAGGTTTCAAAACAACATTTACATGTAACGACTAACGATGACTTAACGACTCAGTTAAAATGTATATACATGTAGTGTTTTAATATGTATTCATACACTTTTGAAAGACTTCAAGACACTTATCAAAATACTTCTACTTAACAAAAATGCTTACAATTACATCCTCGTTCAGTTTCATCAACAATTCTACTCGTATGCACCCGTATTCGTACTCGTACAATACACAGCTTTTAGATGTATGTACTATTGGTATATACACTCCAATGATCAGCTCTTAGCAGCCCATGTGAGTCACCTAACACATGTGGGAATCATCATTTGGCAACTAGCATGAAATATCTCATAAAATTACAAAAATATGAGTAATCATTCATGACTTATTTACATGAAAACAAAATTACATATCCTTTTTATCTAATCCATACACCAACGACCAAAAAAACCTATAAACACTTTCATTCTTCAATTTTCTTCATCTAATTGATCTCTCTCAAGTTCTATCTTCAAGTTCTAAGTGTTCTTCATATATTCTACAAGTTCTAGTTACATAAAATCAAGAATACTTTCAAGTTTGCTAGCTCACTTCCAATCTTGTAAGGTGATCATCCAACCTCAAGAAATCTTTGTTTCTTACAGTAGGTTATCATTCTAATACAAGTTAATAATCATATTCAAACTTTGGTTCAATTTCTATAACTATAACAATCTTATTTCAAGTGATGATCTTACTTAAACTTGTTTTCGTGTCATGATTCTGCTTCAAGAACTTCGAGCCATCCAAGGATCCGTTGAAGCTAGATCTATTTTTCTCTTTTTCAGTAGGTTTATCCAAGGAACTTAAGGTAGTAATGATGTTCATAACATCATTCGATTCATACATATAAAGCTATCTTATTCGAAGGTTTAAACTTGTAATCACTAGAACATAGTTTAGTTAATTCTAAACTTGTTCGCAAACAAAAGTTAATCCTTCTAACTTGAATTTTAAAATCAACTAAACACATGTTCTATATCTATATGATATGCTAACTTAATGATTTAAAACCTGGAAACACGAAAAACACCGTAAAACTGGATTTACGCTGTCGTAGTAACACCGCGGGCTGTTTTGGGTTAGTTAATTAAAAACTATGATAAACTTTGATTTAAAAGTTGTTATTCTGAGAAAATGATTTTTATTATGAACATGAAACTATATCCAAAAATTATGGTTAAACTCAAAGTGGAAGTATGTTTTCTAAAATGGTCATCTAGACGTCGTTCTTTCGACTGAAATGACTACCTTTACAAAAACGACTTGTAACTTATTTTTCCGACTATAAACCTATAATTTTTCTGTTTAGATTCATAAAATAGAGTTCAATATGAAACCATAGCAATTTGATTCACTCAAAACGGATTTAAAATGAAGAAGTTATGGGTAAAACAAGATTGGATAATTTTTCTCATTTTAGCTACGTGAAAATTGGTAACAAATCTATTCCAACCATAACTTAATCAACTTGTATTGTATATTATGTAATCTTGAGATACCATAGACACATATACAATGTTTCGACCTATCATGTCGACACATCTATATATATTTCGGAACAACCATAGACACTCTATATGTGAATGTTGGAGTTAGCTATACAGGGTTGAGGTTGAATCCAAAATATATATAGTTTGAGTTGTGATCAATACTGAGATACGTATACACTGGGTCGTGGATTGATTCAAGATAATATTTATCGATTTATTTCTGTACATCTAACTGTGGACAACTAGTTGTAGGTTACTAACGAGGACAGCTGACTTAATAAACTTAAAACATCAAAATATATTAAAAGTGTTGTAAATATATTTTGAACATACTTTGATACATATGTATATATTGTTATAGGTTCGTGAATCAACCAGTGGCCAAGTCTTACTTCCCGACTAAGTAAAAATCTGTGAAAGTGAGTTATAGTCCCACTTTTAAAATCTAATATTTTTGGGATGAGAATACATGCAGGTTTTATAAATGATTTACAAAATAGACACAATTACGTGAAACTACATTCTATGGTTGAATTATCAAAATCGAATATGCCCCTTTTTATTAAGTCTGGTAATCTAAGAATTAGGGAACAGACACCCTAATTGACGCGAATCCTAAAGATAGATCTATTGGGCCTAACAAACCCCATCCAAAGTACCGGATGCTTTAGTACTTCGAAATTTATATCATATCCAAAGGGTGTCCCGGAATGATGGGGATATTCTTACATATGCATCTTGTTAATGTCGGTTACCAGGTGTTCACCATATGAATGATTTTTATCTCTATGTATGGGATGTGTATTGAAATATGAAATCTTGTGGTCTATTATTATGATTTGATATATATAGGTTAAACCTATAACTCACCAACATTTTTGTTGACGTTTTAAGCATGTTTATTCTCAGGTGATTATTAAGAGCTTCCGCTGTCGCATACTTAAATAAGGACGAGATTTGGAGTCCATGCTTGTATGATATTGTGTAAAAACTGCATTCAAGAAACTTATTTTGTTGTAACATATTTGTATTGTAAACCATTATGTAATGGTCGTGTGTAAACATGATATTTTAGATTATCATTATTTGATAATCTACGTAAAGCTTTTTAAACCTTTATTGATGAAATAAAGGTTGTGGTTTGTTTTAAAATGAATGCAGTCTTTGAAAAATGTCTCATATAGAGGTCAAAACCTCGCAACGAAATCAATTAATATGGAACGTTTTTAATCAATAAGAACGGGACATTTCAGTTGGTATCCGAGCGTTGGTCTTAGAGAACCAGAATTTTGCATTAGTGTGTCTTATCGAGTTTGTTAGGATGCATTAGTGAGTCTGGACTTCGACCGTGTTTACTTGAAAAATGATTGCTTAACAAATTTTGTTGGAAACTATATATTTTTAACATGTGAATATTATGTGATATATTAATCTCTTAACACGTTTGATATTATGTGATAGATGTCTACCTCTAGAACAAGTCCCATTGACTCACCTAATAATAATGAAGAGTCAAATGTAAATTGGAATGATTCGTGGACTGATTCACAAGTTCCCGAAGAGGAACCGGAAGAAGAGTCGGAACCGGAAGAAGAATCGGAACCGGAAGAAGCATCGGAACCGGATGAAGAAATAGAACCGGTGGGAGAAATAATAAAACGGTTAAGTAAAAGAAAATCCTCAACCAACCGACCAAGGTTAATTATGGTCAATGGTGTTTCCGCCAAGGAAGCAAAATATTCGGAGGATTACCAATTCTCCGATGAATCGGATTCCGATGAGAATTCCGATGATGTTATAGAAATTACCCCAACTGAATTTAAAAAGGCAAAAGAAAATAATAAGGGAAAGGGCATAAAAATAGAGAAATCTAATTCCAACCCCGATGAACTTTATATGTATCGTCAACTCCCGAAGCCCTTAAGTTGTAACAATGACCCGGGAACCTCTAAACCACCAGGTTTTTCTAAACCGTTGTGGAAAACGACAGCTCGTATTAGGGGAGAATCATATATCCCTAGAAACTTGACAAAACAAACCAAAACCAAAGAAGAAGAAACGAGCGAGTCGGAATAAGATAGTTGTATTCGTGTGGTGTAATATATGTAATATAGTGTGCTTATGCTTTATGATATCTGTAAAAATTGCTTGTATTAATAAGTATTTTTTTTATGAATCTAACTCTTGTCTATTTTACAGTATAAAAACACAAAATGGATAGACAACCCAATATTTTAAGAGACCTACCCGGAGACATGATTGATGAAATCTTGTCTAGAGTCGGTCAGAATTCTTCGGCACAACTATTTAAGGCGAGATCAGTTTGTAAGACATTTGAAGAACGTTCCAAGAATGCCTTGGTTTATAAAAGGCTTTCGTTCGAAAGATGGGGGATATTACATTGGGAAATCCATAAGTTACAATGTGTTTACTTTGACGCATATATTGCGGGGAACCCAAATGCTATTTTACGCAATGGGTTAAGAAATTATTTTGACTCAATATATCCGAATATTGGACTTCGTGATTTAGAAAAAGCGGCTAACATGCAACATAAAGAAGCATGTTATGCTTACGGATTAGTAATGTTCGCTTCTCACCAAAGTGAGAACAAGAACATCGGGCTACAACTATTAAACAAAACATTCCCACAAGTGACGGAGTCGGTAATTGGGGTAAGAAATGAGGTTTTTAGATTGTTATGGGACTGTTGGACATTACGTAACCCTCGTCCCTTTGACGACGTTACAACACGCTGTCTTATCAACGGCCATAACGGTTATGTTCCACAAGACCAAGGATGGGAAGTAATCCTAGTAAAACCAGAATGCATGACTTGTTTCTGGACGTATGAATTACGTGTCTTTATTGCCTTTGCTGAACGACTTGTGTACTAGCTAGAATTATCTTCACAACCATCTTGTATCAAATTTATTGTGTGCTATATTTCATGCTATATGTAAAATAAGCGGTATTGTAAGTTTGTAAAATATTGTGTAAAAGTTTGAACGCGAAATATTATTATAATCAGTTTTTCATATAGAATTGTAGTAGTTGAATTGTATATTAGCTACTAAGTATGAACTTAACGGGTAGGTACTACCCGAATTTAAACTTATAAAACGCTAATATGAAGAAAAAGCTTTTATAAATGAGTTCATATTATGCTACGAAATACTATTAACTACTCTTAATATTCTGTATGATTAACTTGTTCCATTTGACTATTTTGAAGGAAATGGCACCGACTACTCGACACACCGTGAATATGAATGAAGAGGAATTCCGTACTTTTATAGCTTCAAACATAGCCGCAGTACAGGCTGCGCTACATACCAACAATAACCTTGGATCTAGCAGTACAGGAAATCGTGTAGGATGCACCTACAAAGAATTCACTGCCTGCAAACCTTTGGAATTTGATGGAACCGAAGGACCGATCGGATTGAAACGGTGGACCGAGAAGGTCGAATCGGTGTTTGCCATAAGTAAGTGTACTGAAGAGGACAAAGTGAAGTACGCTACGCATACCTTCACAGGTTCTGCGTTAACATGGTGGAATACCTATCTAGAGCAAGTGGGACAAGACGATGCGTACGCACTACCGTGGTCAGCATTTAAGCACTTGATGAACGAGAAGTACCGTCCCAGAACCGAGGTCAATAAGCTCAAGACAGAACTTAGAGGGTTACGAACCCAAGGATTTGATATTACCACGTACGAAAGACGATTCACAGAATTGTGCCTATTGTGTCCGGGAGCATTCGAAGATGAGGAAGAGAAGATCGACGCGTTTGTGAAAGGATTACCGGAAAGAATCCAAGAAGATATAAGTTCACACGAGCCCGCCTCCATACAACAGGCATGTAGAATGGCTCACAAACTAGTGAACCAGATTGAAGAAAGAATTAAAGAACAGACTGCTGAAGAGGCCAATGTGAAGCAAGTCAAAAGAAAGTGGGAGGAAAACGGTGATAAGAATCACCAATACAACAACAACAGCAATTACAATAATAATCGCAACAATTATCCCAACAATCGCAACATCAATCGCAACTACAACAAACGGCCCAACAACAACAACAACAACAACAACAACAGAAACTACAATAATCATCCCAACAACAATAATAACCGCAACAACAACAACAATCAGAAGCAGCTATGCCAAAGGTGTGAAAAGTATCACTCGGGGTTTTGCACCAAATTTTGCAACAAGTGTAAAATAAATGGTCATAGCGCGGCGAAGTGTGAGGTCTACGGACCAGGGGTTAATAGAACGAAAGGAACAAATGGTGTCGGAACGAGTAATGGCGGAGCAAGTAGTGTCAGAGCAAGTTATGCCAATGTAGTTTGTTATAAATGTGGAAAACCGGGCCACATTATTAGAAATTGCCCGAACCAGGAGAACACGAATGGACAAGGCCAAGGAAGAGTTTTCAATATTAATGCGGCAGAGGCACAGGAAGACCCGGAGCTTGTAACGGGTACGTTTCTTATTGACAATAAATCTGCTTACGTTTTATTTGATTCGGGTGCGGATAGAAGCTATATGAGTAAAAATTTTTGTGCTAAATTAAGTTGTCCATTGACTCCTTTGGATAGTAAATTTTTACTCGAATTAGCAAATGGTAAATTAATTTCAGCAGATAATATATGTCGGAATCGAGAAATTAAACTGGTTAGCGAAACATTTAAGATTGATTTGATACCAGTAGAGTTAGGGAGTTTTGATGTGATAATCGGTATGGACTGGTTGAAAGAAGTGAAAGCAGAGATCGTTTGTTACAAAAATGCAATTCGCATTATACGAGAAAAAGGAAAACCCTTAATGGTGTACGGAGAAAAGGCAACACGAAGCTACATCTTATTAGTAATTTGAAGGCACAAAAACTAATAAGAAAAGGTTGCTATGCTGTTCTAGCACACGTCGAGAAAGTACAAACTGAAGAAAAGAGCATCAATGATGTTCCCATTGCAAAAGAATTTCCCGATGTATTTCCGAAAGAATTACCGGGATTACCCCCACATCGATCCGTTGAATTTCAAATAGGTCTTGTACCAGGAGCTGCACCAATAGCTCGTGCTCCTTACAGACTCGCACCCAGCGAGATGAAAGAACTGCAAAGCCAACTGCAAGAACTATTAGAACGTGGTTTCATTCGACCAAGCACATCACCATGGGGAGCTCCTGTTTTGTTTGTCAAGAAGAAGGATGGTACATTTAGGTTGTGTATCGACTACCGAGAGTTGAACAAACTTACCATCAAGAACCGCTACCCACTACCGAGAATTGATGACTTATTTGATCAACTACAAGGCTCGTCTGTTTATTCAAAGATTGACTTACGTTCCAGGTATCATCAAATGCGGGTGAAAGAAGATGATATTCCAAAGACTGCTTTCAGAACACGTTACGGTCATTACGAGTTTATGGTCATGCCGTTAGGTTTAACTAATTCACCAGCTGTGTTCATGGACCTTATGAACCGAGTGTGTGGACCATACCTTGACAAGTTTGTCATTGTTTTCATTGATGACATACTTATTTACTCAAAGAATGACCAAGAACACGGTGAACATTTGAGAAAGGTGTTAGAAGTATTGAGGAAGAAAGAATTGTACGCTAAGTTTTCAAAGTGTGCATTTTGGTTGGAAGAAGTTCAATTCCTCGGTCACATAGTGAACAAAGAAGGTATTAAGGTGGATCCGGCAAAGATAGAAACTGTTGAAAAGTGGGAAACCCCGAAAACTCCGAAACACATACGCCAGTTTTTAGGACTAGCTGGTTACTACAGAAGGTTCATCCAAGACTTTTCCAGAATAGCAAAACCCTTGACTGCATTAACGCATAAAGGGAAGAAATTTGAATGGAATGATGAACAAGAGAAAGCGTTTCAGTTATTGAAGAAAAAGCTAACTACGGCACCTATATTGTCATTGCCTGAAGGGAATGATGATTTTGTGATTTATTGTGACGCAACAAAGCAAGGTCTCGGTTGTGTATTAATGCAACGAACGAAGGTGATTGCTTATGCGTCTAGACAATTGAAGATTCACGAACAAAATTATACGACGCATGATTTGGAATTAGGAGCGGTTGTTTTTGCATTAAAGACTTAGAGGCACTACTTATATGGGGTCAAAAGTATTATATATACCGACCACAAAAGTCTTCAACACATATTTAATCAGAAACAACTGAATATGAGGCAGCGTAGGTGGATTGAGTTATTAAATGATTACGACTTTGAATATGAGGCAGCGTAGGTGGATTGTGGTAGCCGATGCCTTGAGCAGGAAGGACAGAGAACCCATTCGAGTAAAATCTATGAATATAATGATTCATAATAACCTTACTACTCAAATAAAGGAGGCGCAACAAGGAGTTTTAAAAGAGGGAAATTTAAAGGATGAAATACCTAAAGGATCGGAGAATCATCTTAATATTCGGGAAGACGGAACCCGGTATAGGGCTGAAAGGATTTGGGTACCAAAATTTGGAGATATGAGAGAAATGGTACTTAGAGAAGCTCATAAAACCAGATACTCAATACATCCTGGAACGAGGAAGATGTACAAGGATCTCAAGAAACATTTTTGGTGGCAGGGTATGAAAGCCGATGTTGCTAAATACGTAGGAGAATGTTTGACGTGTTCTAAGGTCAAAGCTGAGCATCAGAAACCATCAGGTCTACTTCAACAACCCGAAATCCCGGAATGGAAATGGGAAAACATTACCATGGATTTTATCACTAAATTGCCAAGGACTGCAAGTGGTTTTGATACTATTTAGGTAATAGTTGATCGTCTCACAAAATCAGCACACTTCCTGCCAATAAGAGAAGATGACAAGATGAAGAAGTTAGCACGACTATATTTGAAAGAAGTCGTCTCCAGACATGGAATACCAATCTCTATTATCTCTGATAGGGATGGCAGATTTATTTCAAGATTCTGGCAGACATTACAGCAAGCATTAGGAACTCGTCTAGACATGAGTACTACCTATCATCCACAAACCGATGGGCAGAGCGAAAGGACGATACAAACGCTTGAAGACATGCTACGAGCATGTGTTATTGATTTCAGAAACAGTTGGGATCGACATCTACCGTTAGCAGAATTTTCCTACACCAACAGCTACCATTCAAGCATTGAGATGGCGCCGTTTGAAGCACTTTATGGTAGAAAGTGCAGGTCTCCGATTTGTTGGAGTGAAGTGGGGGATAGACAGATTACGGGTCCGGAGATTATACAAGAAACTACCGAGAAGATCATCCAAATTCAACAACGGTTGAAAACCGCCCAAAGTCGACAAAAGAGCTACGCTGACATTAAAAGAAAAGATATAGAATTTGAAATTGGAGAGATGGTCATGCTTAAAGTTTCACCTTGGAAAGGCGTTGTTCGATTTGGTAAACGAGGGAAATTAAATCCAAGGTATATTGGACCATTCAAGATTATTGATCGTGTCGGACCAGTAGCGTACCGACTTGAGTTACCTCAACAACTCGCGGCTGTACATAACACTTTCCACGTCTCGAATTTGAAGAAATGTTTTGCTAAAGAAGATCTCACTATTCCGTTAGATGAAATCCAAATCAACGAAAAACTTCAATTCATCGAAGAACCCGTCGAAATAATGGATCGTGAGGTTAAAAGACTTAAGCAAAACAAGATACCAATTGTTAAGGTTCGATGGAATGCACGTAGAGGACCCGAGTTCACCTGGGAGCGTGAAGATTAGATGAAGAAGAAATACCCGCATCTATTTCCAGAAGATTCGTCAACACCTTCAACAGCTTAAAATTTCGGGACGAAATTTATTTAACGGGTAGGTACTGTAGTGACACAAACTTTTCCATGTTTATATATATTAATTGAGATTGTTATTTACATGATTAAGTTTTTCCAACATGTTAAGCAATCAAACTTGTTAAGACTTGATTAATTGAAATAGGTTTCATATAGACAATTGACCACCCAAGTTGACCGGTGATTCATGAACGTTAAAACTTGTAAAAACTATACGATGACATATATATGGTTATATATATAGTTAACATGATTTTATTATAAGTATGTATCTCATTAGGTATTTTAACAATGAGTTATATACATAAAAATGAGACTATTAATTTAAGAAACTCGAAAACGATATATATAACGATTATCGTTATAACAACGTCTTACTAGGTACATATGAATCATATTAAGATATTGATACACTTGGTTAATTATGTTAAATGATAAGTAAATATATTATTAAGTGTATTAACAATGAAATACATATGTAAAAATAAGACTACTAACTTAATGATTTCGAAACGAGACATATATGTAACGATTATCGTTGTAACGACATTTAACTGTATATACATCATACTAAGATATATTATATATTATAATATCATGATAATATAACAATTTAACATCTCATTTGTTATAATAAACAATGGTTTAACAACATTCAACAAGATCGTTAACCTAAAGGTTTCAAAACAACATTTACATGTAACGACTAACGATGACTTAACGACTCAGTTAAAATGTATATACATGTAGTGTTTTAATATGTATTCATACACTTTTGAAAGACTTCAAGACACTTATCAAAATACTTCTACTTAACAAAAATGCTTACAATTACATCCTCGTTCAGTTTCATCAACAATTCTACTCGTATGCACCCGTATTCGTACTCGTACAATACACAGCTTTTAGATGTATGTACTATTGGTATATACACTCCAATGATTAGCTCTTAGCAGCCCATGTGAGTCACCTAACACATGTGGGAATCATCATTTGGCAACTAGCATGAAATATCTCATAAAATTACAAAAATATGAGTAATCATTCATGACTTATTTACATGAAAACAAAATTACATATCCTTTATATCTAATCCATACACCAACGACCAAAAAAACCTACAAACACTTTCATTCTTCAATTTTCTTCATCTAATTGATCTCTCTCAAGTTCTATCTTCAAGTTCTAAGTGTTCTTCATATATTCTACAAGTTCTAGTTACATAAAATCAAGAATACTTTCAAGTTTGCTAGCTCACTTCCAATCTTGTAAGGTGATCATCCAACCTCAAGAAATCTTTGTTTCTTACAGTAGGTTATCATTCTAATACAAGGTAATAATCATATTCAAACTTTGGTTCAATTTCTATAACTATAACAATCTTATTTCAAGTGATGATCTTACTTGAACTTGTTTTCGTGTCATGATTCTGCTTCAAGAACTTCGAGCCATCCAAGGATCTGTTGAAGCTAGATCCATTTTTCTCTTTTCCAGTAGGTTTATCCAAGGAACTTAAGGTAGTAATGATGTTCATAACATCATTCGATTCATACATATAAAGCTATCTTATTCGAAGGTTTAAACTTGTAATCACTAGAACATAGTTTAGTTAATTCTAAACTTGTTCGCAAACAAAAGTTAATCCTTCTAACTTGAATTTTAAAATCAACTAAACACATGTTCTATATCTATATGATATGCTAACTTAATGATTTAAAACCTGGAAACACGAAAAACACCGTAAAACTGGATTTACGCCGTCGTAGTAACACCGCGGGCTGTTTTGGGTTAGTTAATTAAAAACTATGATAAACTTTGATTTAAAAGTTGTTATTCTGAGAAAATGATTTTTATTATGAACATGAAACTATATCCAAAAATTATGGTTAAACTCAAAGTGGAAGTATGTTTTCTAAAATGGTCATCTAGACGTCGTTCTTTCGACTGAAATGACTACCTTTACAAAAACGACTTGTAACTTATTTTTCCGACTATAAACCTATACTTTTTATGTTTAGATTCATAAAATAGAGTTCAATATGAAACCATAGCAATTTGATTCACTCAAAACGGATTTAAAATGAAGAAGTTATGGGTAAAACAAGATTGGATAATTTTTCTCATTTTAGCTACGTGAAAATTGGTAACAAATCTATTCCAACCATAACTTAATCAACTTTTATTGTATATTATGTAATCTTGAGATACCATAGACACATATACAATGTTTTGACCTATCATGTCGACACATCTATATATATTTCGGAACAACAATAGACACTCTATATGTGAATGTTGGAGTTAGCTATACAGGGTTGAGGTTGATTCCAAAAAATATATAGTTTGAGCTGTGATCAATACTGAGATACGTATACACTGGGTCGTGGATTGATTCAAGATAATATTTATCGATTTATTTCTGTACATCTAACTGTGGACAACTAGTTGTAGGTTACTAACGAGGACAGCTGACTTAATAAACTTAAAACATAAAAATATATTAAAAGTGTTGTAAATATATTTTGAACATACTTTGATATATATGTATATATTGTTATAGGTTCGTGAATCAACCAGTGGCCAAGTCTTACTTCCCGACTAAGTAAAAATCTGTGAAAGTGAGTTATAGTCCCACTTTTAAAATCTAATATTTTTGGGATGAGAATACATGCAGGTTTTATAAATGATTTACAAAATAGACACAATTACGTGAAACTACATTCTATGGTTGAATTATCAAAATCGAATATGCCCCTTTTTATTAAGTCTGGTAATCCAAGAATTAGGGAACAGACACCCTAATTGACGCGAATCCTAAAGATAGATCTATTGGGCCTAACAAACCCCATCCAAAGTACCGGATGCTTTAGTACTTCGAAATTTATATCATATCCGAAGGGTGTCCCGGAATGATGGGGATATTCTTACATATGCATCTTGTTAATGTCGGTTACCAGGTGTTCACCATATGAATGATTTTTATCTCTATGTATGGGATGTGTATTGAAATATGAAATCGTCTGGTCTATTATTATGATTTGATATATATAGGTTAAACCTATAACTCACCAACATTTTTGTTGACGTTTTAAGCATGTTTATTCTCAGGTGATTATTAAGAGCTTCCACTATCGCATACTTAAATAAGGACGAGATTTGAAGTCCATGCTTGTATGATATTGTGTAAAAACTGCATTCAAGAAACTTATTTTGTTGTAACATATTTGTATTGTAAACCATTATGTAATGGTCGTGTGTAAACATGATATTTTAGATTATCATTATTTGATAATCTACGTGAAGCTTTTTAAACCTTTATTGATGAAATAAAGGTTGTGGTTTGTTTTAAAATGAATGCAGTCTTTGAAAAACGTCTCATATAGAGGTCAAAACCTCGCAACGAAATCAATTAATATGGAACGTTTTTAATCAATAAGAACGGGACATTTCATGGGACGGCGTCCCAATTCCTGGACAGCGTCCAGTTGTTAAGGATGGGACGACGTCCAATGTGTTTGGACGATGTCCAAATGTACTGAAAACTTCTGATCAAATTTTTCGACACTCGCAAGTTAAAAATCCCAACGTATATCATTTTGCACAAAATAAAAAAATCGTACAAGTAATAAACACACAATTCAAAGTATTTACACTCGTGAACCCTTTTTTAACGAGTCGTTCACCCAACTCGTCCCCATTTTGATTTAAGCTTTGTTTTCGAAGTTGAGGCTAACCTCATCTTCGATTTCTAGGGGACCATCGACATAGTGTTTGATCCGGTGGCCATTCACTTTAAAAATGTCGTCCTTCCAGTTCACCACTTCAATTGTACCATAAGGGTACACTCTTCTAACAACGAATGGTCCCGACCATCGAGACTTGAGTTTTTCTGGTGATAATTTGAAACGGGCATTATAAATAAGGACACGATCTCCTTCCATGAATTCTCTTGAATTTTTCAATCATTTATCGTGCCATTGTTTGGTATTTTCTTTATAAATTAGAGAGTTGTCATAGGCTTCAAGCCTCAACTCGTCTAATTCATTCAATTGGGTTAAACGTAACCGACCAGCCTCTTTGTAATCCAAATTACATGCCCTTAGCGCCCATTGCGGTTTATGTTTAATCTCCAAAGGGAGATGGCATGCTTTCCCGTATACCATTCGAAAAGGAGTGGTTCCAATAGGTGTTTTGTAGGCAGTGTGAAAAGCCCACAATGCATCGTTTAACTTAACAGACCACTCTTTTGGATTTGCACCAACGGTATTTTCAAGTATGTGTTTTAAAGATCGATTGGTATTCTCCACCTGCCCACTTGTTTAGGGATGATAAGATGTCGAAATTTTATGCATCACTCCATATCTTTTTAACACCTTATCTAATTGCTTATTTCAAAAGTGGGTGCCTCGGTCACTGATAAGGGCTTTTGGTGTGCCAAACCTTGCAAAAAGTTTCATCGAAAAGGGTACTACAACTTGGCCATCATTTGTTGGGAGAGGTTTTGCCTCCACCCATTTTGAAACATAGTCTATGGCAACAAGTATGTAGAGATAAGAATGAGACTTTGGAAAGGGCCCCATAAAGTCAATTCCACATACATCGAACACCTCGCATACTTGGATGCTTTGTTGAGGCATTTCATCTCGTTTAGTGATTTGACTGGCCTGTTGGCACGCATCACAAGCCTTACAAACAGTGTAGGCATCTTTGAATATTGTAGGCCAATAGAAACCGGCCTCGTAAACTTTCCTCCCCGTGATTTGGGGACGAAAGTGCCCACCCGTTGGACCAAGGTGACAATCAAGAAGAATTTGAGTGTATTCCTTCCCTGAAATGCACCTGCAAATAACTCCATCTGTACATCACCTAAATAGATAAGGGTCTTCCCAAAAATAGTATTTTAGGTCACTAAAGAATTTCTTCCTTTTCTGATGTGACCAACCGGTTTCTAGGTATCCCCCAACAATGTAATTGGCGAAGTCAACATACCACGGGTCTTCCATCTTCTCTACTCGCATGAGATATTCACCGGGAAAATCATCTTTAATACTCGATTCATGGAGTACTTCAAGATTGGGATTTTCAAGTCTTGGGTCAAAACGTGTAAGTTAGCAGGGACACGCTAATCCTGTGTGCCGTAGCACCCACCAATCCTACCCCGAAAGATACCTGTGCCGGCAAAGTACCTCCTCCCAGTACCCACAGTGACGGCAAGGCGATTTTTACCCTAGCTAGCTAGACCCCCGAAAACACTTCACAAATTTCCCCCCGGAGGGAGAAATAATTCCATGCGGGGCGCCCAGACTGAGAATCGAACTTGCGCCTTTCTTAGGTCAAAGCTTCCCCCACTGTGGGCCAAGGGATCAAAGGCATCGGGTACCACTGAGCTATAGAAAGATGGTCAGCCGCGAGATTTTCGGCACCTTTCTTGTCCTTAATCTCGATATCAAATTCTTGCAAGAGCAAGACCCATTTTAGCAATCGAGGTTTGGCATCCGGCTTAGAGAAAAGGTATTTCAATTCTGAATGATCGGTGAAGACAATTGTCTTCGATAGGACAAGATATGATCGGAATTTGTCAAAAGAAAAGACGATAGCAAGGAGCTCTTTTTCCGTTGTTGTGTAGTTCAATTGGGCTCCTTGTAAAGTCTTGCTTGCATAATAAATGGGTTGAAAATGTTTCTCAACCCATTGTCCCAAAACTAAACCAACTGCAAAATCCGATGCATCGCACATTAGCTCGAATGGTAATGACCAATTTGGAGCTATGATTATTGGTGCGTTAACAAGTTTTTGTTTTAAAATGTTGAATGCCTTAGTGCATTCACTTGTGAAAACAAAGGGTGCGTCTTTTTCGAGAAGTTTATTCAATGGCGTTGCAATTTTTGAAAAATCCTTAATAAATCGCCGATAAAACCCGGCATGCCCAAGAAAGCTTCTCACACCCTTCACATTTGAAGGAGGTGGAAGGTTGGCAATGACGTCAACCTTTGCTGGATCCACCTGAATACCAACACTTGAGATTTTGTGCCCCAAGACAATGCCTTCTTTAACCATAAAGTGGCATTTCTCCCAGTTTAGCACTAAGTTCGATTTCTCACACCTTATTAGCATTTTCTCCAAATTTAGAAGGCATGAATCGAAAGTGTCACCAAAAACTGAAAAGTCATCCATGAACACCTCCATGCAATCTTCAATCATATCGTGGAAAATATCCATCATGCACCTTTGAAATGTTGCGGGTGCATTACATAAACCAAAGGGCATTCGGCGGTATGAAAAGGTGCCATAGGGACACGTGAAGGTAGTCTTTTCTTGGTCCTCGGGGGAGATGGGAATTTGAAAGTACCCCGAAAAACCATCTAGGAAATAATAAAAGCTATTTCCCGCTAGTCTCTCTAACATTTGATCAATGAATGGTAGCGGAAAATGGTCTTTTCTTGTGGCAACGTTTAACTTACGATAATCTATACAAACTCGCCACCCCGTGACAGTTTGTGTTGTGATAAGCTCATCTTTAGCATTTGTGGTAACAGTTATACCACCCTTTTTTGGAACACAATGGACCGGGTTTATCCACGGACTATCTGAGATTGGGTAGATTAGACCTGCATCTAGCAATTTAATGATTTCCTTCTTGACAACATCTTGCATATGAGGATTCAGTCTCCTTTGACGCTGCACCACTGGTTTGAAATTTTCTTCCATTAAGATCTTGTGAGTGCAATAAGAAGGACTAATTCCTTTTATATCATGAATTTTCCATGCAATGGCCGGTTTGTGGGCCTGTAACAAGGAAACAAGACGTTCTTTTACATGTTTAGAAAGAAGTGAGGAAATAATTACCGGAAGCTTCGAATCTTCCTGAAGGAAAGCGTACTCAAGATGATCAGGGAGCGGCTTAAGCTCTAAAATTGGAGGTTCCTCAATTGAGGGTTTACTCCGGTACTCGCTATCCTTGTTCAGTTGTTCTAACTCCTCCTCAGTTGGTTCATACCCATTTGCCATCAATGTAGCCATCACATCCATTTCTTCTTCAGGAAATTCTTCATCTCCACTCGCCAAATCGTATGTACCTGTTTCATCCGATTCGGGAAATTCCTGCAAGAACTCATAATGCGAATCTATGCTTTGCATAAAATAACAAGTATCATCTGATGATTCAGGATATTTTAATGGCTTGTCAATTGCAAAAGTTGCACTAGCTTCACCAATTCTAAGGTTCAACTGCTGATCATAAACATCAATGACACATCTAGCAATATTTAAAAATGGTCGACCCAAAATAATTGGTATTCTGTCATCAACTTCTATGTCTAAAACCACAAAGTCTGCCGAAAAAATCAGATTCCTGGTCTTAACTAACATATTCTCTATTATTCCTCGAGGGAATTTTATAGAGCGATCAGCTAGTTGAATAGCCATCCGTGTGGTTTTGAGTTCCCCAGGGGCTAATTTAAGGTAAATTGAATAGGGCATCAAATTGATACTAGCCCCCAAATCAGTTAATGCCCTCATACAATCAAGGTCACCCATTAGACATGGAATAGTAAAACAACCTGGATCTTGAAGCTTTTCGAGAAGTGTGTTGGACACCAGCGCTGAACATCTAGCATTTAAAGTGACCGATGAAGCGCTTTCCATCTTCTTTCGATTGGTGAGCATGTCCTACAAGAATCGAGCATATTTAGGCATTCCTGCAATAACATCAATAAAAGGTAAATTTACGTTAACTTTCTTGATGAGCTCCATGAATCTTGATTTTTCTTCCTCGGGCTTCTCCAATCTTTGTTTTCTTGGGAGTGGGAGTGGTGGTTGATACGCTTTAACAACCGGTTTGACTCGCACCATGTCTTCTTGACCGTCTGTGTGCTCATTGTCAACACTTTCAACCACATTTTCTGGTTCCTTCTCCTTCTCCAGTTCATTTACACTACTTGGTTCATTCTCTTTCATTAATGGAACACGAAAGTTAGAGACTTCTGGCATTCTTGGTGGATCATAAGTTACCCCACTTCAGGTGGTGATAGCTTTTGCTTGCTCGTTTCGGGGATTAGATTGCGTGTTGCTTGGCAATTCCCCCGGTTTTCTTACGCTTAATAATTTAGCAAGATTACTCATCTGTTGTTCCAATACTTGAATGGAAGATTGTTAGTTTCTAAATTGTTGCTCATTCTTATCATTCGTTTGGTTTATATTGGTAACAATTTGAGTTTGCAATGCAATTAACTTCTCCAACAAACTCTCCATATTTGACTTTTTCTCTTCATGTTGGGGTTTTTGATAAAAAAAAACCCAGAGTTTGTTGTTGGAACCCACTACTTGACCCTTGTTGGAAATTGGAAATTTGACCTTGAGGGTTGTAAGGGTTATTGAAGTTTCGGTTAAATTGGGCTCTTCCTTGAAATTGGTTGTTATTTCTTTGGCTTATGAAAGCCACTTCTTCTTTCTGAGCCATTGTCAAACCTGTATCACAATCTTTTCCTAAATGTAAACCACCACAATATTCACACCCCACCTTCATTCCATGGATTTCCTTGGTGATCTTTTCCATGTTTCGAGCAACACCATCTATCTTCACGCTAAGGGAACCAATGTCATCATAAGCACCGGCGCTTGAGACTTGAGCATGATGGCTCATGGGTCTTTCTTGATGCCATTCATGAGAATATTTGGCTTGCTTTTTGATTATCTCATAAGCGTCTTGCTCAGTTTTGTCCATGAGTGAACTTCCTGCTGCTTGATCAATGGATATTCGGGTTGCAACATCACAACCCTTGTAAAAGATTTGAACTTTTTGGAAGCTATCCAAACCATGGTTTGGACAACCTCTTAGCATTTTGGAAAATTGATTCCATGCTTCATACAAGGTTTCCATTGGCTTTTGACAAAATTGGGTAATTTCTTGTTGGAGTCTCGCGGACTTAGAAGCTGGAAAATATTTCTTAAGAAATTTTTCCAACATACCATCTCAAGTTTCTATCGTAGCCTCGGGCAATGAATCCAACCAACTCTGTGCTTCCCCGTGGAGTGTCCATGGGAAAGTCTTAAAAATATGGCTTGATCAATGTCTGGTTGAAGCTTCAATAGAAGACGTATCTCTTGAAAAAGTCGAATATGCTCGTTTGCATCTTCATTCGGACCACCACCAAATTGACATCTGTTGTTAATCATTTGGAGAATAGGTCCATTTATTTCAAATTTTACCTCACCAGGTGTCTGAGTAATTGCACTTCCTTGTCCGGTTCGGGTTGCCTTCATCTTGGCCGCCATTGATTGTATTGGTACCACCGATCTTGCCTCTCCTTCCATTTCAAAATTTGGAGGATGAACGGGTTCACCAAATTCAGAATATCGTGGCTTGGTTGTACTTGATTCTGAATTGAAAGTTTCTTGCTTTGATGAAGATTCAAAAAGTTCAAGTACTTCTTTTGGGATTCTACCAAGCTTTCTATCAGGTTCTGTAAGCGGTGTAAGTAATGGAGAATCTAAACTTCGGGTATGTGGCATATGCAACCTAAAATCTATCAATTACACAACTAACAAAACTATTAAACGCACCGATTCTATAAGTTTAAAAATCAAAGACTACTAATAATTTAAAAAGAATTAAGAAACTACTTAATCACAAATTAGATAATAATTATATTTTGACACAAACTGTCCCCGGCAGCGGCGCCAAAAACTTGATGTGCAAAACGTGGCATATGAATTGTTGTATGAAATAGTATGGAAAATACCGATTAAAGATTGTTACACACTAACGGGCAGTGTACCCGATCGTGTAGTAGTATAGTAAATGGTAAAATCCGTGTATCGTTCCAAGGACAATTTGTACGAGTCAAATTATAATTAGAAACTATATTATGATTAACTAATTAAACGAAATGAAAGGTACGAGATTTATGGTTTTGTGGCTATTTAACGATTAGCCAAATCGGAGAAGGTTAAAGGTAAAAACAATATTTTTGGTCTTTTAAGTTTATATAATGAAAACAAGTGCAAAGAAAACAAATAAGATAGTTTGATTTAGATCAAAGAGACGAAATGTTTATCTAGATATTTTACCCTCGGTATTGGATGTAAGTTATATTGTTAAGACCCGATTGAATGATCATGTGTGTAAGTTATCTAATAGGTTCACCAAGAGTTCTCTTTAGTAAACACGCAAACACAATTACAAGATCAAGGGTTCTCTTTTCACTATAGTTCTTGTATTTGTAATCGGATAACTTAATTAGTTCTAAGGCTTGAAACTTGACTTCTATGTTCAAAGTTATCAATAATTGTACAAACGTTCGTTGCATACAATTCATCCCTATATCGTCTGTGACGACCCGAAACTTTTCGACCAAATTTAAACTTAATTTTAATATAAACTCGACACGATAAGCAAAGTCTGTAATGTTAAATCTTAAAACTTTTGAACTGTTTACATTGATTCGTTTAACCTTTGACCGGTTCCGACGATTCACGAACAATTATTTGTAAATAAATATAGTTATATAAATAAATGTAGGTATATATATATAATAAAAATTGAAAATAATAAAATATAATTTAAACATTAAAATTAAATATGTGAAATAAGATATAAAATAATTAAAATAAACTTATATAAAAATATTTGATTTCTATACATAATTATTACTATACAAATATGTTAAAATGTATAAAAATTTAATATCCAATATTAGTTTTATAATATACATTGTATAGTTATATTACATAATCAGTGACATGTAATACTAATGTACTAAATTAATTATTAATATAATTGTTACAATAATATTAGTATTTCTTTCAATATTAATATCAATACTATTATTATTAATATTATTATTTATAGATAAGAAATTTTATATATTTATATATATATATATATATATATATATATATATATATATATATATATATATATATATATATAAAGTGATAGATTATTATTACTAATCTTATTATTATCATTAATAATAAGTATTATTAAGATTAGTATTATTATAAGTAATATTTTTAGAATCATTAATAATACTATTATATTCATCTTTATTGTTATTATCATATGTATTAATGATTATTAAACTTATTAAAATCATTATTTTTTTTATTATTAATAACATCATATTATTATTATTATTATTATTATTATTATTATTATTATTACTTTTATCATTAATAATGTTAATATTAGTATTATTAAGTATTTTTATCATTAATCATATTAGTATTTCTATTATTATTATTACTAGTATTAGGATTATTATTATTATTATAATTAATATTTAATATTTAATATTAATGTTTGTATAATAAATATTATTGTGTTTCCTTATATATTTAAAATACATATATATATATATATATATATATATATATATATATATATATATATATATATATATATATATATATATATATATATATATATATATATATATATAGCCGATATATATATAGATATACAAATGCATATACAAATTTTAGTTAGAAATACATAAATAAATATATATAATTAGATATATAAATAAATTTATAAAATCATATATATATATATATATATATATATATATATATATATATATATATAAATATATATATATATTACATAGCTATTTATATATACTACAGATATATACCTATACTGTAGTGACCCGAACTTTTCCATGTTTATATATATTAGATGAAATTGGTATATTTACATGATTAAATGTTTTCAACATGTTAAGCAATCAAACTTGTTAAGACTTGATTATTTGAAATGTGCTTCATATAGACAATTGACCAACCAAGTTGACCGGCGATTCACGAACGTTAAAAATTTGTAAAAACTACATGATGATATATCTATGGATATATATATTTATAGTTAACATGAGATTATGATAAGTAAGTATCTCACTAAGTATATTAACAATGAGTGATATACATAAAAATGAGTTCATTGAATTAAGAAACTCAAAACGATATATATAACGATTATCGTTATAACAACGTCTTACTAAATACATATGAATCATATTAAGATATTGATACACTATGTTTAACATGATAAAATGATAATTAAGTATATCATTAAGTGTGTTAACAATGAACTACATATGTAAAACAAGACTACTAACTTAAGAATTTCGAAACGAGGCATATATGTAACGATTATCGTTGTAACAACATTTAACTGTATATATATCATACTAAGATATATTAATATATCATAATATCATGATAATGTAATAATTTAACATCTCTTTATATATAATAAACAATGGGTTAACAACATTTAACAAGATCGTTAACCTAAAGGTTTCAAAACAACATTTACATGTAACGACTAACGATGACTTAATGACTCAGTTAAAATGTATATACATGTAGTGTTTTAATATGTATTCATACACTTTTGGAAGACTTCAAGACACTTATCAAAATACTTCTACTTAACAAAAATGCTTACAATTACATCCTCATTCAGTTTCATCAATAATTCTACTCGTATGCACCTGTATTCGTACTCGTACAATATACAGCTTTTAGATGTATGTACTATTGGTATATACACTCCAATAATAAGCTCTTAGCATCCCATGTGTTTCACCTAACAAATGTGGGAACCATCATTTGGCAACTAGCATGAAATATCTCATAAAATTACAAAAATATTAGTAATCATTCATGACTTATTTACATGTAAACAAAATTACACATCCTTTATATCTAATCCATATACCAACGACCAAAAACACCTAAAAACACTTTCATTCTTCAATTTTCTTCATCTAAGTGATCTCTCTCAAGTTCTATCTTCAAGTTCTAAGTGTTCTTCATAAATTCTACAAATTCTAGTTTCATAAAATCAAGAATACTTCCAAGTTTACTAGCTCACTTCCAATCTTGTAAAGTGATCATCCAACCTCAAGAAATCCTTGTTGTTTACAGTAAGATATCATTCTAAATTAAGGTAATACTCATATACAAACATTGATTCAATTCCTATAACTATAACTATCTTAATTCGAGTGATAATCTTACTTGAACTTGTTTTCGTGTCATGATTCTGCTTCAAGAACTTTCAAGCCATCCAAGATCCTTTGAAGCTAGATCATTTCTTTTCACTTTCAGTAGGTTTACCTACTAAACTTGAGGTAGTAATGATGTTCATAACATCATTCGATTCATATATATAAAATTACCTTATTCGAAGGTTTAAACTTGAAATCACTAGAACATAGTTTAGTTAATTCTAAACTTGTTCGCAAACAAAAGTTAATCCTTCTAACTTGACTTTTAAAATCAACTAAACACATGTTCTATATCTATATGATATGCTAACTTAATGATTTAAAACCAGGAAACACGAAAAATACCGTAAAATCGGATATACGCCGTCGTAGTAACACCGCGGGCTGTTTTGGGTTAGTGAATTAAAAACTATGATAAACTTTGATTTAAAAGTTGTTCTTATGGGAAAATGATTTTTCTTATGAACATGAAACTATATCCAAAAATCATGGTTAAACTCAAAGTAGAAGTATGTTTTCCAAAATGGTCATCTAGACGTCGTTCTTTCGACTGAAATGACTACCTTTACAAAAATGACTTGTAACATGTATTTCCTACTATAAACATATACTTTTTATGTTTAGATTCATAAACTTAAGTTCAATATGAAACCATAGCAACTTGAAACACTCAAAACGGATTTAAAACGAAGAAGTTATGGGTAAAACAAGATTGGATAATTTTTCTTGTTGTAGCTACGTGAAAATTGGTAACAAATCTATATTAATCATATCCTAGCTAATTTATATTGTATTACATGTATTCTAATATATTATGTAATCTTGGGATACCATAGACACGTATGCAAATGTTTTGACATATCATATCGACCCATGTATATATATTATTTGGAACAACCATAGACACTCTATATGCAGTAATGTTGGAGTTAGCTATTCAGGGTTGAGGTTGATTCCAAAAATATATATACTTTGAGTTGTGATCTAGCCTGAGACATGTATACACTGGGTCGTGGATTGATCCAATATAATATATATCGATTTATTTCTGTACATCTAACTATGGACAACTAGTTGTAGGTTACTAACGAGAACAGCTGACTTAATAATCTTAAAACATTAAAACGTATTAAAAATGTTGTAAATATATTTTGAACATACTTTGATATATATATATATATATATATATATATATATATATATATATATATATGTGTACATATTTATTATAGGTTCGTGAATCGATCAGTGGCCAAGTCTTACTTCCCGACGAAGTAAAAATCTGTGAAAGTGAGTTATAGTCCCACTTTTAAAATCTATTATTTTTGGGATGAGAATACATGCAATTTTATAAATGTTTTACAAAATAGACACAAGTAATCAAAAATACTTTCTATGTTGGATTATCGAACCGAATATGCCCCCTTTTAGCTTGGTAGCCTAAGAATTAGGGAAATGGCCCCTAATTGACGCAAATCCTAAAGATAGATCTATTTGGCCCAACAAGCCTCATCTGAGTTACGGATGCTTTAGTACTTCGATTTATCATATCCGATTGGAGTCCCGGAATGATGGGGATATTCTATATGCATCTTGTTAAGGTCGGTTACCAGGTGAAAAGATCCGTTCATATACATTATAAATGATTCACAATAGTTGATTACATCGCGAGGTATTTAACCTCTATATGATATGTTTTACAAACATTGCATTCGTTTTTAAAAGACAAGCTTTCTTTACATCAAAAATTGACGGCATGCATACCATTTCATATTACATCCAACTATAATTGACTTAATATTAATCTTGATGAACTCAACGACTCGAATGCAACGTCTTTCAAAGTATGTCATGAATGACACCAAGTAATATCCTTAAAATGAGCTAATGCACAGCGGAAGATTTCTTTAATACCTGAGAATAAACATGCTTTAAAGTATCAACCAAAAGGTTGGTGAGTTCATTAGTTTATCATAATCAATCATTTCCGTAATAGTAATAGACCACAAGATTTCAGTTTCTATAAATATCCGTACACTCGCGAGTGTATAAAAGTATTCTATAAGTTGTAGGCACCCGGTAACAAGCCTTAACGTTCATGTTTTACTCTCTGAAGTACACCAGATCAGGTGTGTTTAAAATAACCTCGAAGTACTAAAGCATCCCATAGTCAGGATGGGGTTTGTCAGGCCCAATAGATCTATCTTTAGGATTCACGCCTACCGTACATAGACAAGTAGTTTAATGTTACCAAGCTAAGGGTATATTTCTGGTTTAAACCCACATAGAATTAGTTTTAGTACTTGTGCCTATTTCGTAAAACATTTATAAAACAGCGCATGTATTCTCAGCCCAAAAATAAATATAAAAAGGGAGTAATGAAACTCACCATACTGTATTTCGTAGTAAAAATATATATAACGTCATTTAACAAGTGCAAGGTTGGCCTCGGATTCACGAACCTATTTTAATTATATATATTTATATGTTGGTCAATATTTGTCTAACAATTTTTGGTCAAGTCATAGTGTACCACAATCCTAATGCTCGAGACTAATATGCAAAAGTCAACAAAAGCCAACTTAACCCAAAATGACTTCTAAAATTTATACGTGTTTATTATATAACTTAACTATAGTCATTTTATATATTTAAATATATTTATTAGATTTTATAATAATAAAAGTCATTTATTAATAAAAATTTATATTAACGTTTATATATGATAAAATATACTTTTATATATCTTAAGTAGTAAAATTTATAAAGTTCACTTAATATCGTAAAACTATAGTGGTAAGTATTATTAATGTAATTATATTACGCGTGGTGAAAAATATCTTTGTATCCCCTACTTATTTGATAAAATAATATTGATCATAATAATAATAAGTAAAAGTTGTATTATTTTGTAATAATAATTATTATTATTCTATAAAAAAATAACAATATTTATATTTACTAAAAATGTTATTATGATAAAATGATAATACTAACATAATAGTAATAATGATATTTTATAATAACAATGATATTTCTATTAAAATAATAACGATGATAGTAATAATAATTATTTTAACAATAATACTAAAATTCAGTTGACTATAACTTCTAATCCGTTCATCGAAACCATTCGATATCTAAATGAAAAGTTCTTAATTTTTCGCTAGCTTTCCAATGACATGCATATCATATACCCTATCTCAGTAGCATATGTATCTAATTCAGGATTCAACAAACCTATCTAAGGACAATATCGAATGTACAAGCATGCATAATCATATATACTCGAGCACTAGTCAGGGATACACTATTGAAATATAAAAGTTAAGTTATGAGTGCTCACGTATCAATATTGAGATTCAATATTGCAGGAAAGTACGTAGACGAAACGAAAATGATAAACGTTAGGTTGACCTCACGAGCAATACCCTCGATCAATACCCATAACCTCCAT
Source organism: Rutidosis leptorrhynchoides (assembly GCF_046630445.1). Classification (NCBI taxonomy): domain Eukaryota; kingdom Viridiplantae; phylum Streptophyta; class Magnoliopsida; order Asterales; family Asteraceae; genus Rutidosis; species Rutidosis leptorrhynchoides. The sequence goes on from NC_092337.1 coordinate 64,671,059, forward strand.
AGCTATAACCCATAATTTCCTTAGCTCTATCCCGTTTGAAAACTTATTTTAAAATTGTCTGAATATAACTCCGTCGTAGTATTTTATGTATACTAATAATATCTTGAAATAATACAAAGAAAATATATATGTGTAATTCGATTGAGAGAGTTTAGAGAAATATATTTTCAAGTTTCTATGAAATAATAAAACCTATTGAATTCTATTTATAATATATTTTTGAATTATTAAAGTGAATTATTAAAGTATGAATTATTAAAGTGAATTATTAAAGTATGAATTATTAAAGTGAATTATTAAAGTATGAATTATTAAAGTGAATTATTAAAGTATGAATTATTAAAGTGAATTATTAAAGTATGAATTATTAAAGTGAATTATTAAAGTATGAATTATTAAAGTGAATTATTAAAGTATGAATTATTAAAGTGAATTATTAAAGTGAATTATTAAAGTGAATTATTAAAGTATGAATTATTAAAGTTAAAGTAAAGTAAAAGTAAAGTAAAGGTAAAGTTAAAGTATAGTAAAAGTATAAAACTATGTACGTATAATACGCGTATAAATATATATAATATTAATTTAAATCGTTATATATATTTGATAAAATAAAATATAAATATCGTTATTTTATCATACTAGTTAAGTAATGAGTGGTCAAAAAGAATAGATTTCTTAAATCACAGTGGACCTCATAACATAGGCCCGTAATCATATCATAATGTATCTGATAATTCAATCATTTGATATTATCTCTTAATTCTGTCAATAAATATATCGAAACAAATACGTTCATATAAAGTATCATATATATCTAATACTTTGTTAATGTTTTCAGTTAATATTATATATTATATATACATATCTATATACACATAATTGTTCGTGAATCGTCGAACACGGTCAAAGGATAATTGATTACATGAATGTAGTTCCAAACTTTTTGAGATTCAACATTACAAATTCTGCTTATCGTGTCGGAAACATATAAAGGTTAAGTTTAAATTTGGTCGGAAATTTTCGGGTCGTCACAGTACCTACCCGTTAAAGAAATTTCGTCCCGAAATTTGATCGAGGTCATCATGGCTAACTATAAAAATGTTTTCATGACGAATATGAGTTGATAAATAGAGTTTTATCATCATTGAGTAATATAGATAAAACAATTTGATTACGCGAAGAGTATAAGTGAAGCTATCGCAAGAGAATGAAATGAGTAAACGTATATTTATTTTAACTGATGACGTAGTTATGATTGATTTCCTGAATTCATTGGATTTAAAGAAAATCTTTGCAATAAGATTTGGTTCTTCGGCGATTAAGAAAATCATGACCTTCTTTGATTAAATGCGATAATCTGTCTTGATTCCTCTGTCTGATATTTTACTTTAAATCCACCCCCTTCGTTTCTTTATTTCCATAGCTCACACCTTCTAGTCTTTCTCCCCAATTCATACTTTAAAGCATTCGTTAATATGCTTCATCCAGTATTGATTCTTGATATACTCTTAACTTTCATATCTGTCATTCTTCTTTTTCATCTACCACCGGAGGAAGTTATTTTCTTCTACCATTACCTTGGGGTTATTGTGTTTTTCATTCTCCCGTGTCTTTATATTGCTATACGCATTGATATACACGGTTTGTAATTTCAAGGTTGTTATCGGGCTTTATATTCTCCATTATATTTCGGAGCTTCATGCTTTCATTTTCTCTTCCCAGCCTTAAGTCAAGCGGATAATGGTCCGGAATTCGTAGATATGAATTTTTGGATGAACATAGTTAATGTTTCAAGAAGAAAATCGTAATGGCACGATCTTAATTTTGCAACTTACCAGAATATCTGAAAATATAGAGCTATCAAGATGATATGTTCTTATTATGTTTGGAAATTGGGTAGAATGTAAGAGTCGTGTAAATAGTACATGATGACGGTATGTTCTATGAATCATCACGTTCCATTAGAAACTCAGCATGACTTACTGTAATATAATCACGTCGATCAAGTGTCATTATATTATACTAACTCATGTTTCAGTTCCCAACACTCTTTAAAAACATTCCTATTTTAAATTAGAATTTTTTCTTCTTCAGAATTTAGAAACTAACACAGTTTCTTTTTATGTTGTAACGCAGATATTGCGAAGAGATAAAAGATTTCGGATAAGAATAGTTGTGAAAATATCTTCAGGAATATCGAAGATATTTATAATAAAAGATACGATAATATCTTAGAATTCTTAACATAGATGGATGATGAAGAAGATTTGTCTGTGAAGGTTTAGAATAAGAAGTAAGGTGTTTGCTAACGATTTCAGTAGACACTGAAACATTTGGATCCTTTGAAGGCAGGTTTAGTCTTTGTGATTTGTCCACAGCCTCCTTCATGGTCTGCTCAATCCATTTTCCAGTTTCAAACCTTCTCTTTTTCTTAGCTTTACCACCATACTATTCTTTATCATCAAACTTTTGACTGTTAAAGTCATTTACAGTTTTTGCTGCTTCATCAGCATTTTTCCAATTTCGGAGAACTAGTTCATAGTTTGGGATGTTTTTCAGAAAATTCACATTCGAAGTATGTAAGTCTAGGAGATAGACGTTATATGTATACATATAACTTTTAACGTAAAATTGTCGCGAAATTCAAAATACTGATTGCTAATTCCCAGTAGTTGGTGTGACAATTATTGTTACAGGATGTAGGTGAGTACATGATGGGGTTTTAATGAATAAGTATATTGGATTTTCGGAGAGGCTTAAGTCGAAGGTTAATGAAGTTGTTGATAAGTTTACTGCTAATGTGACGAGATATGAAAGGTTCCCCGGTAACCATGATGAAGGGTTTATTCGTATAAACAAATGAAGGTGATTTGCTGGAGTTGTGACAAAACTGTCTATTTTAGAAAGAGATTGAAAAATTATATTTGGTAATAAATATCAAAGGATCTGACATGGATACATGTTAAACTATAACTTTGGTTTCGAGAGCTTTTCAGGTGCATGACAGTGGGTAATGTGTGGTTGGATAATCATCTCGCATGTCTTTAGGAATTTCGAATTGTTTGAACACATATTGTAATTGTTAATATACATATGATGTTCTAAGATTTTGAATGATACAAATATTTTTGTGAGTTCCATGAATAGAAATGAGGTTCTAGGACAGTTTTGAAGTCAAAGTATAGTTTTGAAAGATGTAGGAATCTAAGAGTGATGATTTCGGTTATATCTTGAATCGAATTCTGAGATTTTAAAATTAGAATATGTAATTAGATTTTGAATGAGTATGGTTGTTTTGATTTCTATAAAAGAATGTATATTGTTGTGAAAGTAGGGAGTATAATGGATGACTTACTGAATCAGATTCGAAGAATGTAACCTATTAATTGTGAATTTATATATCTCTCGAGTATTACCTACCCGCTAAAAAAAAATTCACAATTAATATTTTGTACAAAAGAATTTTATTACAGTCTTTATGGAAATATATATGTGTATATTTCTTCAGATGTAATATAGATTTAATGAGTTAATATTAAATTAAACTCATTTGATTTATGGTTAAGGCTAGGATAGATAATTTCTAAACTTTAGAAATTACATAATCGCCGTAGAATGTTTCCCCAATGAAGTTATGAATCAATACTTAATCGTTGTGGTATTCCTTGGTATCTACATGGCGTATGACGTCGATGCTCGTGGGACAGATTGTGAAGTTAAGGTTTGCGATGCGGTTGTTGTTGGTGGTGGTAATGGTACTGTTGATGTTGTTGATGGTGGTACTGGTTATGCTGCTGGTGCTGCTGCTGGTGTTTGTAACCTTTGCACCATATTCTCCAAAGCCACTACCCGAGCGCGAAGCTCGTTGACTTCTTCTATTACACCGGGGTGATTGTCGGTTCGGACGAGCGGATAAATAAGATCTAGAATTTGGTGTAGTATATAATCATGACGAGATACTCTGTAAATGAGAGAGAAAATGGTGTTTCGGACAGGTTCGCCAGTAAGTGCTTCAGGTTCATTGCCAAGAGGGCAATGTGGTGGATGAAAGGGATCACCTTCTTCTTGTCTCTAATGGTTAAGTAGATTACGAACCCATCCCCAATTCATCCAGAATAGATGATGGCTAATTGGTTGATCCATTCCGGTCACGCTGCTTTCGGAGCTCATGTAGAAATCCATATCGGCATAGCTGTCGGAATCCGAGGAACTCAAACTGGTTGAGGGATCCATCTTGTATGATCAGGGAAAGAATTTTTTTGTATGAAATAGATTGTAGAATTTAGATTTGGTATTCTTCAATACATAATTTATATATGTATATATAATACCAAAATCCCATAAATTACGGAGGAATCTTTGAAAGATGTCAGTCAAAGTTCACAGTAACAGATATGCTAAGATAAGAATTCGTCTATACACTATTATGCAATAAATGTAGGAAAACGCGTCTAGACTTAAGAATGATAAGCAGGTAATTTCCTAAGGGTGGTAAGTAGATGATTTCAGACTAAAAATGATAAGCAAAACTTTTGACATGCAGACACGGTCGAAGTCCAGACTCACTAATGCATCTTAACAACTATCAGTTAGACACGCTAATACAAGACCTGGTTCGCTAAGACCACCGCTCTGATACCAACTGAAAGGATCCGTTCATATACATTATAAACGATTCACAATAGTTGATTACATCGCGAGGTATTTGACCTCTATATGATACGTTTTACAAACATTGCATTCGTTTTTAAAAGACAAGCTTTCTTTACATCAAAAATTGACGGCATGCATACCATTTCATATTACATCCAACTATAATTGACTTAATATTAATCTTGATGAACTCAACGACTCGAATGCATCGTCTTTCAAAGTATGTCATGAATGACACCAAGTAATATCCTTAAAATGAGCTAATGCACAGCGGAAGATTTCTTTAATACCTGAGAATAAACATGCTTTAAAGTGTCAACCAAAAGGTTGGTGAGTTCATTAGTTTATCATAATCAATCATTTCCGTAATAGTAATAGACCACAAGAGTTTAGTTTCTATAAATATCCGTACACTCGCGAGTGTATAAAAGTATTCTATAAGTTGTAGGCACCCGGTAACAAGCCTTAACATTCATGTTTTACCCTCTGAAGTACACCTGATCAGGTGTGTTTAAAATAACCTCGAAGTACTAAAGCATCCCATAGTCAGGATGGGGTTTGTCAGGCGCAATAGATCTATCTTTAGGATTCGCGCCTATCGTACATAGACAAGTAGTTTAATGTTACCAAGCTAAGGGTATATTTCTGGTTTAAACCCACATAGAATTAGTTTTAGTACTTGTGCCTATTTCGTAAAACATTTATAAAACAGCGCATGTATTCTCAGCCCAAAAATATATATAAAAAGGGAGTAATGAAACTCACCATACTGTATTTCGTAGTAAAAATACATATAACGTCATTTAACAAGTGCAAGGTTGGCCTCGGATTCACGAACCTATTTTAATTATATATATTTATATGTTGGTCAATATTTGTCTAACAATTTTTGGTCAAGTCATAGTGTACCACAATCCTAATGCTCGAGACTAATATGCAAAAGTCAACAAAAGCCAACTTAACCCAAAATGACTTCTAAAATTTATACGTGTTTATTATATAACTTAACTATAGTCATTTTATATATTTAAATATATTTATTAGATTTTATAATAATAAAAGTCATTTATTAATAAAAATTTATATTAACGTTTATATATGATAAAATATACTTTTATATATCTTAAGTAGTAAAATTTATAAAGTTCACTTAATATCGTAAAACTATAGTGGTAAGTATTATTAATGTAATTATATTACGCGTGGTGAAAAATATCTTTGTATCCCCTATTTATTTGATAAAATAATATTGATCATAATAATAATAAGTAAAAGTTGTATTATTTTGTAATAATAATTATTATTATTCTATAAAAAAATAACAATATTTATATTTACTAAAAATGTTATTATGATAAAATGATAATACTAACATAATAGTAATAATGATATTTTATAATAACAATGATATTTCTATTAAAATAATAACGATGATAGTAATAATAATTATTTTAACAATAATACTAAAATTCAGTTGACTATAACTTCTAATCCGTTCATCGAAACCATTCGATATCTAAATGAAAAGTTCTTAATTTTTCGCTAGCTTTCCAATGACATGCATATCATATACCCTATCTCAGTAGTATATGTATCTAATTCAGGATTCAACAAACCTATCTAAGGACAATATCAAATGTACAAGCATGCATAATCTTATATACTCGAGCACTAGTCAGGGATACACTATTGAAATATAAAAGTTAAGTTATGAGTGCTCACGTATCAATATTGAGATTCAATATTGCAGGAAAGTACGTAGACGAAACGAAAATGATAAACGTTAGGTTGACCTCACGAGCAATACCCTCGATCAATACCCATAACCTCCATAGCTATAACCCATAATTTCCTTAGCTCTATCCCGTTTGAAAACTTATTTTAAAATCGTCTAAATATAACTCCGTCGTAGTATTTTATGTATACTAATAATATCTTGAAATAATACAAAGAAAATATATATATGTGTAATTCGATTGAGAGAGTTTAGAGAAATATATTTTCAAGTTTCTATGAAATAATAAAACCTATTGAATTCTATTTATAATAAATTTTTAAATTATTAAAGTGAATTATTAAAGTATGAATTATTAAAGTGAATTATTAAAGTATGAATTATTGAAGTGAATTATTAAAGTATGAATTATTAAAGTAAATTATTAAAGTATAAATTATTAAAGTGAATTATTAAAGTATGAATTATTAAAGTGAATTATTAAAGTGAATTATTAAAGTGAATTATTAAAGTATGAATTATTAAAGTGAATTATTAAAGTATTAATTATTAAAGTTAAAGTAAAGTAAAAGTAAAGTAAAGGTAAAGTTAAAGTATAGTAAAAGTATAAAACTATGTACGTATAATACGCGTATAAATATATATAATATTAATTTAAATCGTTATATATATTTGATAAAATAAAATATAAATATCGTTATTTTATCATACTAGTTAAGTAATGAGTGGTCAAAAAGAATAGATTTCTTAAATCACAGTGGACCTCATAACATAGGCCCGTAATCATATCATAATGTATCTGATAATTCAATCATTTGATATTATCTCTTAATTCTGTCAATAAATATATCGAAACAAATACGTTCATGTAAAGTATCATATATCTAATACTTTGTTAATGTTTTCAGTTAATATTATATATTATATATACATATCTATATACACATAATTGTTCGTGAATCATCGAACACAGTCAAAGGATAATTGATTACATGAATGTAGTTCCAAACTTTTTGAGATTCAACATTACAAATTCTGCTTATCGTGTTGGAAACATATAAAGGTTAAGTTTAAATTTGGTCGGAAATTTTCGGGTCGTCACACCAGGTGTTCAACATATGAATGATTTTTATCTCTATGCAGTTTGCGAAATGCCTGATATGAGATGTGTTATAAAAATGAAATCTTGTGGTCTATTATTATGATTTGAAAATATGTAGGTTAAACCTATAACTCACCAACAATTTTGTTGACGTTTTAAGCATGTTTATTCTCAGGTGATTATTAAGAGCTTCCGCTGTTGCATACTAAATTAAGGACAAGATTTGGAGTCCATGCTTGTATAATATTGTTTAAAAACTGCATTCGAAGACTTATGTTGATGTGTAATATTATTGTAAACCATTATATAATGGTCGTGTGAAAAATGCTATATTTTAGATTATCATTATTTGATAATCGTCGTAATATTTTAAAGGTTATGGTTTGTTCTAAAATCGAATGCAGTCTTTGAAAAACGTCTCATATAGAGGTCAAAACCTCGCAACGAAATCAATTAATATGGAACGTTTATAATCAATATGAACGGGACATTTCAGTTGGTATCTGAGCGTTGGTCTTAGAGAACCAGAACATTTGCATTAGTGTGTCTTATCGAGTTTGTTAGGATACATTAGTGAGTCTGGACTTCGACCGTGTTTTTTTAAAAACGATTGCTTAACACTTTTGTTGGAAACTATATATTATTAACATGTAAATATTATGTGATATATTAACCTCATAATATGTTTGATATTGTGTGATAGATGTCTATCACTAGTACAAATCTCATCGATTCACCTAATAATAATGAAGAGTCGAATATATTTTGGGAAGATTCATAAATTCCCGAAGAGGAACCGGAAGAAGAGGAACCGGAAGAGGAGGAACCGGAAGAAGAGGAATCGGAAGAAGAAGAGGTTCCGGAGGAAGAAATATTGATACCTATAGTAAATCGATTAAATAAAAGAAAATCCTCAACCAACGGACCAAAGTTAATAATGGTCAATGGTGTTTCCACCGAGGAAGCAAAATATTGGGAAGATTACCAATTTTCCGATGAATCGGATCCCGATGAGGATTCCGATGATGTTATAGAAATTACCTCGACCCAATTTAATAAAGCAAAAGAAAATAATAAGGGAAAAGGTATAAAAATAGAGAAATCCGATTCCAACTCCGATGAACTTTATATGTATCGGCAACATTCGTATTTCCTAAAATGTAACAATGACCCGGGAACCTCTAAACCACCAGGTTTTTCTAAACCATTGTGAAAAATGACGGCTCGTATTAGAGGAACACCATATATTCCTAAAAAATTAGGAAAACGAACCAAGTCCGAAGAAGAAGAAACCAGTGATTCAGATTAGAGGGTTGTAATCATGTTGTGTATTATATGTATTATAGTGTGCTTGTACTTTTATGTTCTATGTAAAAATTGCTTGTATTGTTTGTTAATTATCTTTTATGAATCTAACCCTCGTCTATTTTTACAGTATAAAAATACAAAATGGACGTTAAGGGTAGACAACCGAATATTTTAGAAGACCTACCAGAGGATATGATTGATGAAATCTTGTCTAGAGTCGGTCAGAATTCATCAGCACAATTAGTTATGGCGAAATTAACTTGTCAAACATTTGAAAGACTTTCCAGAAATGCCTTAGTTTATAAAAGGCTTTCCTTTGATAGGTGGGGTATATCACATTAGGGAGACCGTAAGTTACGCCGTGTTTTCTTTAAGGCGTTAAATGCGGGGAACCCAAATGCAATTTTACGCTACGGGTTAAGAACCTATTTTGACTAAACATATCTCAACATAGGATTTCGTGAATTAGAAAGAGTTTCTAACATGCAACATAAAGAATCATGTTATGCTTACGGGTTAGTGATGTTCGCTTCTTACCAAAGTGAGAAAAAGAACATCGGATTGCAACTTTTAAATAAAACCTTCCCACAAGTGACGATTCAGTAGTTGGGGTGAGAAACAAGGTTTTTAGATTATTACGGGGCTGTTGGACATTACGAAACCCTCGTCCTTTTGACGACATTACAACATGCTGTCTTGTCAACGGTCACAACGGTTATGTTCCACAAGACCAAGGATGGGAAGTAGTCTTAGTAAAACCAGAATGCATGACTTGTTTCTGGACGTATGAATTACGTATCTTTATTGCCTTTGTTGAATGACTTGCGTATTAACTAGAATTGTCTTCGCAACTGTTTTGTATCAGAGTTTTTATGTGCTATATTTCATGCTATATGTAAAATAGCGGTATTGTAAGTTTACAAAATATTGTATAAAAGTTTGAATGTGAAATATTATTATAATCAGTTTTTCATATAGAATTGTAGTAGTTGAATTGTATGTTAGCTACTAAGTAGGAACTTAACGGGTAGGTATTACCCGAATTAAAACTTATAAAACGCTAATATGAAGAAAAAGCTTTTATAAATGAGTTCATATTATGCTACGGAATACTATTGACTACTCTTAATATTCTATATGATTAACTTAATTCTTTTGGCTATTTTTGAAGGAAATGGCACCGACTACTCGTCAGAACTTGAACATGAGTGAGGAAGACTTCCGTGCTTTCCTTTCAGCAAATATAGTCGCAGTACAGGCTGCAATGCAAAACAACAATAACTCAGGGTCTAGCAGTGGAGTTAACTCCACAGGAAACCGTGTAGGATGCTCCTACAAGGCTTTCACTGCCTGTAAACCTCTGAAATTCGATGGAACTGAAGGACCAGTCGGACTGAAACGATGGACCGAAAAGGTCAAATCTATGTTTGCTATAAGCAAATGTGTTGAGGAAGATAAGGTAAAGTACGCCACGCATACCTTCACAGGTACTGTGTTAACATGGTGGAATACCTATCTCGAACAAGTGGGACAAGATGCTGCTTACGCACTACCGTGGTCAGCCTTCAAACACTTGATGAACGAGCAGTACCGTCCCAGAAATGAAGTCAATAAGCTCAAGACAGAGCTTAGAGAATTACGAACGAAGGGATTCGATATCACCACATACGAACGATGATTCACCGAGTTGTGTTTATTGTGCCCAAGAGTGTTCGAAGATGAAGAAGAGCAGATCGATGCGTTTGTAAAGGGGTTACCAGAGAGAATTCAGGAGGATGTGAGTTCAAGCGTGCCTACTTCAATGCAAAAGGCAAGTCGAATGGCTCACAAACTTATAAACCAGATCGAGGGAAGGATTAAAGAGCAGGCGGCCGAGGAGGCCAAAATGAAACAAGTCAAGAGAAAGTGGGAAGAACCCAGTGACAAGAGTTACAATTTCAACAATCAACACCACAATCGCACCATTTTTTGCAACAATAAACGCAACAAAAACCATTCCAACAACAACAACTACAACAATTATCCCAACAATAATACCAACCGCAACAACAAAAATCCCAACAACAATCTCAATAACAACAATGGTAATCAAAATCAGAAAATTCCGTGTCTGAGGTGTGAAGGGTACCATCCAACTACTTTTTATCCAGCAACATGTACTAAATGTAATAGAAAGGGTTATAATACAACGAAGTGTGAAATTTATGGACCATTGGGTAAAGGAACAAGTAATGCCCACATTATTTGTTTTGGATGCGGGAAGAAGGGCCACTACAAAACTGCGTGTCCAAACCAGGGAAATAATAATGGGCAAAGCTGTGGGAGAGTTTTTAACATTAATATGGAAGAAACGCAGGAAGACCCGGAGCTTGTTACGGGTACGTTTCTTTTCGATGAAAAACCTGCTTATGTTTTATTTGATTCGGGTGCGGATAGAAGTTATATGAGTAGAGATTTTTGTGCTAAATTAAGTGGTCCATTGACGCCTAAGAATAATAAATTTTTACTCGAATTAGCAAACGGTAAATTAATTTCGGCAGATAAAATATGTCGGAATCGAGAAATTAAACTGGTTAGCGAAACGTTTAAGATCGATTTGATACCAGTAGAGTTAGGGAGTTTTGATGTGATAATCGGCATGGACTGGTTGAAAAAGGAGAGAGCGAAATCGTATGTTACAAAAATGCAATTCACATTGTACGAGAAAAAGAAAAACCTATAATGGTGTACGGAGAAAAGAGCAACGCGAAGCTAAATCTTATTAGTAATTTGAAGGCGCAAAAACTAATAAGAAAAGGTTACTAAGCCATTCTAGCACACATCGAAGAAGTCAAACCCAAAGAAAAGAACATCAATGATGTTCCCGTCGAAAAAGAATTTCCCGATGTATTTCCGAAAGAATTACCGGGACTACCTCCACATCGATCTGTTGAATTTCAAATAGATCTCGTACCAGGAGCTGCACCAATAGCTCGTGCTCTATATAGACTCGCACCTAGTGAAATGAAAGAACTCCAAAGCCAACTAAAAGAACTTTTAGAGCGTGGTTTTATACGACCAAGTACATCACCATGGGGAGCTCCTATTTTGTTTGTCAAAAAGAAGGATGGTACATTCAGGTTGTGTATCGACTACCGAGAGTTGAACAAACTTACCATCAAGAATCGTTATCCACTACCAAGAATCGACGACTTATTTGATCAACTACAAGGCTCGTCAGTTTATTCGAAGATTGATTTACGTTCTGGGTATCATCAAATGCGGGTGAAGGAGGATGATATTCCAAAAACTTCTTTCAGGACGCGTTACGGTCATTACGAGTTTATGGTTATGCTGTTTGGGTTGACTAACGCACCAGCTGTGTTCATGGACCTCATGAACCGAGTGTGTGGACCATACCTTGACAAGTTTGTCATTGTTTTTATCGATGACATACTTATTTACTCAAAGAATGATTAAGAGCACGAAGAACATTTGAGAAAAGTGCTAGAGTTGTTGAGGAAAGAAAAATTGTACGCTAAGTTTTCAAAGTGTGCATTTTGGTTGGAAGAAGTTCAATTCCTCGGTCACATAGTGAACAAAGAAGGTATTCAAGTGGATCCGGCAAAGATTGAAACCGTTGAAAAGTGGGAAACCCCGAAAACTACGAAGCATATACGCCAATTTTTAGGACTGGCTGGTTACTACAGAAGGTTCATCCAAGATTTTTCCAAAATAGCAAAACCCTTGACTACATTAACGCATAAAGGGAAGAAATTTGAATGGAAGGATGAGCAGGAGAAAGCGTTTCAATTGTTGAAGAAAAAGTTAACTACGGCACCTATATTGTCATTGCCTGAAGGGAATGATGATTTTGTGATATATTGTGATGCCTCAAAGCAAGGCCTCGGTTGTGTATTAATGAAACGAACGAAGGTAATTGCTTATGCATCCAGACAATTGAAGATTCACAAGCAAAATTATACGACTCACGATTTGGAATTGGGCGCTGTTGTTTTTGCATTAAAGACTTGGAGGCACTACTTATATGGGGTCAAAAGTATCATATATACCGACCACAAAAGTCTCCAACATATATTTAATCAGAAACAACTGAACATGAGGTAGCGTAGGTGGATTGAGTTATTGAATGATTATGATTTCGAGATTCGTTACCACCCGGGGAAGGCAAATGTGGTAGCCGACGCTTTGAGTAGAAAGGACAGAGAACCAATGCGGGTAAAAGCTATGAATATAATTATTCGTACTAACCTTACTACTCAAATAAAGGAGGCGCAATAGGGAGTTGTAAAATAAGGAAAGTTGAAGAATGAAATACCCAAAGGATCGGAGAAACATCTTAATATTCGGGAAGACGGAACCCGGTATAGGGCTGAAATAATTTGGGTACCAAAGTTTGGAGATATGAGAGAAAAGGTACTTAAGGAAGCGCATAAAACCAGATATTCAATACATCCCGGAGCGGGGAAGATGTACAAAGATCTCAAGAAACACTTTTGGTGGCCGGGTATGAAAGCCGATATTGCTAGATATGTAGGAGAATGTTTGACGTGTTCTAAGGTCAAAGCTGAACATCAGAAACCATCAGGTCTACTTCAACAACCCAAAATCCCAGAATGGAAATGGGAAAACATTACCATGGATTTCATTACTAAATTGCCAAGGACTGCAAGTGGTTATGATACTATTTGGGTAATAGTCAATCGTCTCACCAAGTCAGCACACTTTCTGCCAATGAGAGAAGATGATAAAATAGAGAAGTTGGCGAGATTATACTTGAAGGAAGTTGTCTCTAGACATGGAATACCAATCTCTATTATCTCTGATAGAGATGGCAGATTTATTTCAAGGTTTTGGCAGACATTACAACAAGCATTGGGAACTCGTCTAGACATGAGTACTGCCTATCATCCACAAACCGATGGGCAGAGCGAAAGGACGATACAGACTCTTGAAGACATGCTACGAGCATGTGTTATTGATTTTGGAAACGATTGGGATCGACATCTACCATTAGCAGAATTTCCTACAACAACAGTTACCACTCGGGTATCGAAATGGCAACGTTCGAAGCACTTTATAGTAGAAAGTGCAGATCTCCAATTTGTTGAAATGAATTGGGGGATAGACAGATTACAGGTCCGGAGATAATCTAAGAAACTACAGAGAAAATCATCCAAATTCAACAACGGTTGAAAACTTCTCAGAGTCGACAAAAGAGCTACGCGGACCTTAAAAGGAAAGATATAGAATTTGAAATTGGGGAGATGGTCATGCTTAAGGTTTCGCCTTGGAAAGGCGTTGTTCGATTTGGTAAACGGGGGAAACTAAATCCAAGATACATTGGACCATTCAAGATTTTAGATCGTGTCGGACCAGTAGCCTACCGACTTGAATTACCTCAACAACTCGCCAATGTACATAATACCTTTCACGTCTCGAATCTGAAGAAGTGCTTAGCCAAAGAAGATCTCACTATTCCTTTAGACGATATTAAAATCAATGAAAAACTACAATTCATTGAAGAACCCGTCGAGATAATGGATCGTGAGGTTAAAAGGCTCAAGCAAAATAAGATACCGATTGTCAAGGTTCAATGGAATGCTCGTAGGGGACCCAAGTTTACCTGGGAGCATGAAGATCAAATGAAGCTGAAATACCCATACCTATTTCCAGAAGATTCGTCAACACCTTCAACAGCTTAAAATTTCGGGACGAAATTTATTTAACGGGTAGGTACTGTAGTGACCCGAACTTTTCCATGTTCATATATATTAAATGAAATTGGTATATTTACATGATTAAATGTTTTCAACATGTTAAGCAATCAAACTTGTTAAGACTTGATTATTTGAAATGTGCTTCATATAGACAATTGACCACCCAAGTTGACCGGCGATTCACGAACGTTAAAAATTTGTAAAAACTACATGATGATATATATATGGATATATATATATATATATGGTTAACATGAGATTATGATAAGTAAGTATCTCGCTAAGTATATTAACAATGAGTGATATACATAAAAATAAGTTCATTGAATTAAGAAACTCGAAACGATATATATAACGATTATCGTTATAACAACGTCTTACTAAATACATATGAATCATATTAAGATATTGATACACTATGTTTAACATGATAAAATGATAATTAAGTATATTATTAAGTGTGTTAACAATGAACTACATATGTAAAACAAGACTACTAACTTAAGAATTTCGAAACGAGGCATATATGTAACGATTATCGTTGTAACAACATTTAACTGTATATATATCATACTAAGATATATTAATATATCATAATATCATGATAATTTAATAATTTAACATCTCTTTAGATATAATAAACAATGGGTTAACAACATTTAACAAGATCGTTAACCTAAAGGTTTCAAAACAACATTTACATGTAACGACTAACGATGACTTAACGACTCAGTTAAAATGTATATACATGTAGTGTTTTAATATGTATTCATACACTTTTGGAAGACTTTAAGACACTTATCAAAATACTTCTACTTAACAAAAATGCTTACAATTACATCCTCATTCAGTTTCATCAACAATTCTACTCGTATGCACCCGTATTCGTACTCGTACAATACACAGCTTTTAGATGTATGTACTATTAGTATATACACTCCAATGATCAGCTCTTAGCAGCCCATGTGAGTCACCTAACACATGTGGGAACCATCATTTGGCAACTAGCAGGAAATATCTCATAAAATTACAAATATATTAGTAATCATTCATGACTTATTTACATGTAAACAAAATTACACATCCTTTATATCTAATCCATATACCAACGACCAAAAACACCTAAAAACACTTTCATTCTTCAATTTTATTCATCTAAGTGATCTCTCTCAAGTTCTATCTTCAAGTTCTAAGGGTTCTTCATAAATTCTACAAATTCTAGTTTCATAAAATCAAGAATACTTTCAAGTTTACTAGCTCACTTCCAATCTTGTAAAGTGATCATCCAACCTCAAGAAATCCTTGTTGTTTATAGTAAGATATCATTCTAAATCAAGGTAATACTCATATAAAAACTTTGATTCAATTCCCATAACTATAACTACTCGAGTGATAATCTTACTTGAACTTGTTTTCGTGTCATGATTCTGCTTCAAGAACTTTCAAGCCATCTAAGATCCTTTGAAGCTAGATCATTTCTTGTCACTTCCAGTAGGTTTACCTACTAAAATTGAGGTAGTAATGATGTTCATAACATCATTCGATTCATATATATATAACTACCTTATTCGAAGGTTTAAACTTGAAATCACTAGAACATAGTTTAGTTAATTCTAAACTTGTTCGCAAACAAAAAGTTAATCCTTCTAACTTGACTTTTAAAATCAACTAAACACATGTTCTATATCTATATGATATGCTAACTTAATGATTTAAAACCGGGAAACACGAAAAACACCGTAAAATCGGATATACGCTGTCATAATAACACCGCGGGCTGTTTTGGGTTAGTTAATTAAAAATTATGATAAACTTTGATTTAAAAGTTGTTCTTCTAGGAAAATTATTTTTCTTATGAACATAAAACTATATCCAAAAATCATGGTTAAACTCAAAGTAGAAGTATGTTTTCCAAAATGGTCATCTAGACGTCGTTCTTTCGACTTAAATGACTACCTTTATAAAAATGACTTTTAATCTGTATTTCTGACTATAAGCATATACTATTTCTATTTAGATTCATAAACTTAAGTTCAATATAAAACCATAGCAACTTGAAACACTCAAAACGGATTTAAAACGAAGAAGTTATGGGTAAAACAAGATTGGATAATTTTTCTTGTTGTAGCTACGTGAAAATTGGTAACAAATCTATATTAATCATATCCTAGCTAACTTATATTGTATTACATGTATTCTAATATATTATGTAATCTTGTGATACCATAGACACGTATGCAAATGTTTTGACATATCATATCGACCCATGTATATATATTATTTGGAACAACCATAGACACTCTATATGCAGTAATGTTGGAGTTAGCTATACATGGTTGAGGTTGATTCCAAAAATAAATATATACTTTGAATTGTGATCTAGCCTGAGACGTGTATACACTGGGTCATGGATTGATCCAAGATAATATATATCAATTTATTTCTGTACATCTAACTATGGACAACTAGTTGTAGGTTACTAACGAGGACAGCTGACTTAATAAACTTAAAACATTAAAACGTATTAAAAATGTTGTAAATATATTTTGAATATATTTTGATATATATATATATATATATATACATATTTGTTATAGGTTCGTGAATCGACCAGTGGCCAAGTCTTACTTCCCGATGAAATAAAAATCTGTGAAAGTGAGTTATAGTACCACTTTTAAAATCTATTATTTTTGGGATGAGAATACATGCAATTTTATAAATGTTTTACAAAATAGACACAAGTAATCAAAAATACTTTCTATGTTGGATTATCGAACCGAATATGCCCCTTTTTAGCTTGGTAGCCTAAGAATTAGGGAAATGGCCCCTAATTGACGCAAATCCTAAAGATAGATCTATTTGGCCCAACAAGCCTCATCCGAGTTACGGATGCTTTAGTACTTCGATTTATCATATCCGATGGGAGTCCCGGAATGATGGGGATATTCTATATGCATCTTGTTAAGGTCGGTTACCAGGTGTTCAACATATGAATGATTTTTATCTCTATGCAGTTTGCGAAATGCCTGATATGAGATGTGTTATAAAAATGAAATCTTGTGGTCTATTATTATGATTTGATAATATGTAGGTTAAACCTATAACTCACCAACAATTTTGTTGACGTTTTAAGCATGTTTATTCTCATGTGATTATTAAGAGCTTCCGCTGTTTCATACTAAATTAAGGACAAGATTTGGAGTCCATGCTTGTATAATATTGTTTAAAAACTGCATTCGAAGACTTATGTTGATGTGTAATATTATTGTAAACCATTATGTAATGGTCGTGTGAAAAACGCTATATTTTAGATTATCATTATTTGATAATCGTCGTAATATTTTAAAGGTTATGGTTTGTTCTAAAATCGAATGCAGTCTTTGAAAAACGTCTCATATAGAGGTCAAAACCTCGCAACGAAATCAATTAATATGGAACGTTTATAATCAATATGAACGAGACATTTCATATAATACACAGAGGATACGTATTTTGTTATACATCACAATCACATGTAAATTATTAATCTGATATGAAAATCTTTTAATTGTACGAACCAGTTATAAAATTATATATCTGTTATTAAATTCCTCATCCTCTGTTGCAAATTTGTACTAATGGTCGATCAATTATAGCTGCCAGACAACTTTGTTAGATAATAGGTACTACACCAATTGGTTTAATCACGAAAACAATCCTTTACTTACTGAAAATCGAAATTGAAACAGAAAAAAATAGAGGAAGAACAGCTCAACCTCTGTTCTTGACTTCAAAGTTACAAAAGTTCAATTTCAAATGAATTAACAAAATCTGGAAATGCAGTAGGATTAGAAATCTCTTATGTAAGCTATCTGTAAGTTTTCAAAGACTAATTTCTTCTATTGAATTCTGATTGTCGAGTCAAAGTTCATGTTTCAAAAAGTCAAAGATTGTTCATCAGCAAAATTAGAAATTTCTGTTTTGTTTCCAGTTAAATTGAAGATTTGTAAAGCTTCTAGGAGTAATTTTAAACATTTTTCATGTTGAAGACATGGCCTAAAACATTCTTAAATCTACATTTAATCTTTGAGTTCATGCGAAGTTATAGTGAGCTGTAACAGCTCATTTTGTTTTAAAAATTGTTTCTGTTAATGCAAAGTAAAAACAATGAATCGTTTCTGTTTCAATCATCACAACGTAAATCAAGTTTTGTAATCACTATTTTAATTGTTAATTGGCTCTGGTCGACGGGTTGTAGAAAAAGCAGGACTAGATAACTATACGAGTTAAATAGTTTAGGTTGTGTTATAAATCAGAAAAAGCGAGACAGATCAGTGGGTTAGGGATTGTGTTGAGGAACGAGAGGTCTCGAGTTCAATTCCGGGCTGGGACATCAATTTTTTTTAAAAGCTTGTAAGGTAGTCTTTTATTTCTTTTATTATTATTATTATTATTATTATTATTATTATTATTATTATTATTATTATTATTATTATTATTATTATTATTGTTATTGTTATTGTTATTTTTATTAATAATTGTTGTTATTATGTTAATAAATAATAGGATTAATATTATTATCATTTTTGTTATTACTAAATAATATCATTAAGTAGTATTAGCATTATTATTATGTTAATATTGTTACTAATATCATTACTATGATTTATAATAAAATTATCATTTTTATTATTATGACTTTAATTATTATTATCATTACTAATATCATTATTATTCCTAGTACTATAAGTATTATTAGTATTATTACTATTATTATCACAATTACAAGTATTATAATCGTTATTATTATTATTAACACTATTATCACTACAATTATATTATTATTACTATCAGTATCATTATAAGTAGTTTTATTAATGAGTATTGTTAAATAAATATTAAAATCCTTAATCATATTTATCAGTAACAGTATGATTAAAATTTTACAATTATTATTATTAATATTATGATATTTATCCCTAATAAAAATTATTAACACCATTACCTTTATTAGTAATATATAGTACTATAATTATTATCATTATTACCAATATTAATATAATTTTAATATCATTATAATTACTAGTTCTAACAAACAAATGATATATATATATACAAATATATTCGTTACATATAACATAACAAAATCACTATTTTTATATACAAAAAGAATATATGAGACATATATAGATTATTAATATAAAAATGATATAATTAATAAATTAAATATATAGGAACTTACTCGATTACAATTATGTATATTAATAATATATGAATGATATAGGTTCGTGAATCCAAGGTCAACCCTGCATTGTTCAATGTTGTCATATGTATTTTTACTACAAAATACATTATGGTGAGTTCATTTGCTCCCTTTTACTCTTTACATTTTTGGGACTGAGAATACATGCACTGTTTTTATAACTGCTTTATTAATGCTTTTGAAATATATTTTGAACTGAGAATACATGAAATGCTCTTATAAATGTTTGACGAGATAGACACAAGCAAAACATTCCTTGAATAAATTATTATGCAGACAGAAGTTCGGTGGATTATTATTGAATTAGTTGGACTTGATAATTGCCACTAATTGTTGTGAATATTTTTCCCCTGATTATTATTGCTTGGTAACCTAAGAATTAGAAATGGGTATGCCCCTAATTCACGCGAATCCTAAAGGTAGCTACCGGGTTTAACACCCCCACCCAGAATGTTCACTAGACGGAAGAGCTAGTGGGCGTGGTGTTTAGTACTTCGAAGTTTATATATTATACAGGCGAGATGTTCTGTTTTGGGGATATTATTGATGCGCATTATATGTTAAGGTCGGTTACCATGTTGAGCAATGAAATCGTAATGAATGTTATGTATCGAGAGAATGATTTTTATACACAGGTTATGTGTATTAGTTTTACGCACGAGATATGTGCACGATTATTTAAAAATCGCGAGGCAACCTAAAGGGAGAAAAGGATACGAACCTACTCTGCTAAGCATTATGAAAAATGGTTTCATACACGAGATAGGTGTACTGTATTTGAACCTTGTGGTCTATCAAAATGATGAATTTTATTGTTTACGATAAACTTATGAACTCACCAACCTTTTGGTTGACACTTTAAAGCATGTTTATTCTCAGGTATGAAAGAAATCTTCCGCTGTGCATTTGCTCATTTTAGAGATATTACTTAGAGTCATTCATGATATATTTCGAAAGACGTTGCATTCGAGTCGTTGAGTTCAACAAGATTGTTATTAAGTCATTGATAGTTTGATATATTATGAACTGGTATGCATGCCCATCAACTTCCGATGTAATGAAAGTTTGTCTTTTAAAAACGAATGCAATGTTTGTAAAATGTATCATATAGAGGTCAAGTACCTCGCGATGTAACCAAATGTAATGTATTCGTCCTGATGGATTAGGACGGGTAGTTAAAGTTGGTATCAGAGCGGTGGTCTTAGCGAACCAGGTCTGCATTAGTGTGTCTAAATGATAAGTCGTTAGGATGCATTAGTGAGTCTGGACTTTGACCATGTCTGCATGTCAAAAGTTTTCCTTATCATTTTGTGTCGAAAATCATCTACTTATCATCCTTAGGAAATTACGTGCTTATCATTCTTAGTCTAGACACGTCTTGCTGCATTGATTGCATGAATAGTGTATAGACAAAATTCATATCTTAGCGTATCTGCTAAATCATATCTTATCGTATCTATTACTGTAAACTTTGCCTGACATATTCCGTAAATTCCTCTGTAACCTACGAAATCTTTTGTTTTATATATATGGATATTTTATGTAATTAGAATACTATCCGATAGCCAGAAAATCATTTCATATCGAAAAATCCTTTATCCAATTGTACGAAATGGAACTCGTCATCAATTCAAGTCCCTCGGATTCCGAAATGGAATCCCACTCAAGCTCTGAAAGCAGTGTGACCGGAATGGATCAACCAATCAGTCATCATCTATTCTAGATGAATTGGAGATGGGTTCGTAGCCTCCTCAATCATTGGAGAAGAACCTGAAGCACTTACCGACGAACCTGTCCGAAACACCATTTTCTCTCTCTTCGCCAGGGTATCTCGTCATGACTATATACTATCTCAAATTCTAGATCTTATTCATTCACTCGTTCCTACCGACAATCATCCCGGAGTAATCGAAGAGGTCAACGTGCTTCGCTCTCGAGTAATCAACTTGTAAAACATGGTGCAAAATCTACCAGCTTCAACAACAGCACCGACAACACCAGTACCCCCAATAACATAAGCCTCAACATCACACGCCTCAATATCACCATCTGTACTTCGAGTATGATCTTCGATCTACGTATCGTTCTACCTCATTTATCTTCGTTCGACATGACGATTATGTAATCTCTAAAGTTTTAGAGATTATTCATTCTAGTTCCAACCGAAAACCAAATGAGATTAATATCATATTAACTCATTAAATCCATGATTACATCTGAAGAAAGTATATATGCAAGTATATTTTCATAAAGATTGTAATTAAAAATTCTTTTGTACAAACTGTTAATGGTGAAAATATTTTAACGGGTAGGTAATACCCGAGGAATATTTAGATTCCACATTAATAGGTTACACTGTACATTCAACGAATCTGATTCAACAATCATTTACTATCCTACTTACATCCACCGATATACGTATCCGTTCATCACAGAATAACCATTTTCATTCAATTTCATATTTGGATTTTGATCTATCAGAATCCAACAAGTGGCATAATGAAGAAAATATTGGACAAAATAAAATTTGTTAGAAACAAACAAATTAACTATGAGAAAAATTCTGTTAAGAATCCACGCTAACTGTTCCTAGCTAACTGTTCCTAGCTAACTGATTACATTTTATTTACCGCAATTTATTTATCTTAATTTATATTCTCGCAATTTAATTTATCATCATTTAATTTCTGTTATTTATTTTACGCACTTTAAATATCGGGACATGTATACAAGGTTTTGACATATCATATCGACGCATCTATATATATTATTTGGAATAACCATAGACACTCTATATGCTGTAATGCTCGAGTTCGCTATACAGGGTTGTGGTTGATTCTATAATAACATATATACTTTGAGTTGTGATTGAGTCTGAGACATGTACACGGGTCACGATACGTATTAATTAATTCGAATATTATAAACTATATATGAATTATTGAATTAGTAACTGTGGACTGCTAACTGTAGACTACCAACAGTGGACAATTAAAATGAATTAAAATATTGATTATAACATATAAAACTAAACAAATTCTTCAAGTTTGCCACTTGATTACATCTTAAACCTCATTTGTATCTTGACGATTACAATCCGCGTTCAAGCCTTTCATGATTCTTGAAAACACCTCAAATAAGAGGATGAACCAACCGCACTTCATCTACGGAAAGAAAGATTTATGCATATAGTATTGCACCTGAAAAACTCTCGGAAAATGAGTAAACGTTTAACACGTAGCCGTGCTAATTCCTTTAGTGTTACTATTATCAAAAATAACTTTGCAATCTCTTTCCAAATTAGCCAATTTTGTCACAGCTCTAGCAAGTCAACTTCGACTTTTCGTTCGAAACAACCTTATTATAACCTTGATATATATGTGTGCTATTTTATTGTTACCGGGGAACCTTTTATATTCCATCATATCACTAGTAGACGACCAGCAACCTCGTTGCTCCTTGGATTAAATCTTTTCAACAAATCACTATATTTATCTATTGAAGTCTTATCATGAACTCATCGGCATCTTGTAACGAGAATTTCCATGCCAAGTATCGGGAAATCAGCAATCAGTATTTTGAATCTCGCAGCATTTCTACATCAAAAGTTATATATACATATAACATTTATCCCTTAGAATTATGATCTCTCATCCTGAAACTCTGCACAAACTACAAGGACTAAACTTGTACATAAAGAATCCTGATGATTCTGTTTTTGATGAAATCTTTAGCGATTACCTTACTCCTTAATCGCTCTAAATCATTGTGAATGAATTTCTTCATCACACTTTGAATCTAAAATTCTACGATGTTATCGTATCTTTCCTTATAAATATCCTCAATATTTTTAAAGAAATCTTCATAAATATTCTTGTACGATATTAATAAATCTCTCCGCGCTATCAGTGTTATATCGTAAATGAAAACTGTTTTAGTTTCTAAATCTCTGAAAACGTAGAGTTCGAATTATGAATGTTTTGAAGTAGTTGTGATGACCCGAGAATTTCCGACCAAATCTAAACTTAATTTCATATGATTTCGACACGATAAGCAAAGTCTGTAATATTGAAGTCTCAAAAAAAAAAAAAAAAAAAAAAAAAAAAAAACTTTGGAACTGTGTTCATGTAATCATTTGACCTTTGACTACTCTCGAAACTATTCACGGACAATTGTGTATATATAGATGTATATATATAAATGTAAGTATATATAATAAGTTGAAAATATAAAATATAATTTAAACCTTAAAATTAGAGATGTAAAATAAGATACAAAATAATAAAGGGTAATTTAAAATGAAGCTATAAATATATATACGAGTTATATGTATAATTATTATAACATTGTATTACATATAAAATGTATATATAAATAATAATTATATATTATAACTTAAACTATGATGTAATTTGATTATATAAAAGATAACTTAATATAACTTAATTTTTTTTTATTTTAATTGTTAAAGTTATTATAAAGGGTATGCTGAATATAAATGATTTTGGAATATACATAATTTGTCAACGATTAACAAAGTATTAAATGAATAAGGTTATGCTTAGAGTTTAATTGTTTAATACATTCATCTAAGTAATAAAACTTGATATGTAAAACATAATTATAATTATATATAGTAATTTGAATATGTATATGATGTATAAACATAAATATTATTGTATGTATATCGATAAAATGTATAAATATAAAAAAATATGTTATTATTAAATAATACATAATACATAATATTAATATATCAAAATATAAATGTTGTACTAATACTATTATTACTTTCACTATCATCATTAAATATTAGTATATGTATTATTAATATTGTTATAATATATTATACATAGATATAAAAATTTAAAACATGTAAGTTGTTATAATTGTTTTATTAGTAACATTATTATTAGATATATTTTTACTACCAATTATCATTAAGGAATCATTATTATTAAAATTTATTATTCATATTGTTATTAAGATACAAGTTATTATCATTATCACTAATATTATTATTAGTATTATTTTGATATTTTTTTTATTAATATTATTATTATTTCTACTAGTCTTATTTTGATATATTTTTTTATAATATTAATATTAATAATATAATTATTGATTATTTATATTAATTAAATATAAAATAAATAAAATATAAAGACATAAGTACACTGAATCAATTATCAGTATTTTTTTCCTCCTTTCTATTTGGCTCGTGATCCTTTACCCTCTATTATTCAACTACAAAACTGTTGTAAGCAATCATAAACATCATCATTTCAATTAAAAATCAAAGTTTAAACAGAATCGAAAAGATAAGCAGCACAGCTATTTTTTTTTCTTTCTTTTAGACGATACCACTGTATTACCTCATTTTTACCAAACGTCTAAATTCAAATTGATTTCAAAAATTAGAATTGCATTTAGGTAAGGAATCATACACTCAAACTTTCTGCAAATTACCAAATCTCAATTCGCTATATCGACTCTGAATTTTCGAGTCAAACTTTTGAGTTCAAAAGTCAAACGTATGAACTTTGCTCAAATTTGAATTCATATGAACGTTTCAAGGTAAATTGACGATTCCATTAGTTTCTAAAAACAATTTACCAACAAATTCGTGTTATGAATGTTACCTAAATCGTTGCCAATTGATAAATCATTTTTTTTTAAACCATAGCAGCGACGGTTTGAGGATAAATATTTATACATTTTTTTTACTACTTAACCACTTATTATGTGTATCTTTTAATTTCTTAAATATCCGAAAATCATTCTTATAATCGATTATTAAGTGTGCTTGAAAAATGGGTGATTTGATTAAGATATGAAGAAGAAGATGAATAAGAACTGAAAGGTGTACGGGTTATATATTTATAATTTCTGTTATATTTCGGAAAAACGGGCTCAGCCCACTGGTACAAGGTGTTAGAGGATATGCGATAGGTCGGGGGTTCGAGTCTCTAAAGGAGCATTTTTTTTTTAAACAGCTTTTTCATGGAAGGTAGTTCATATTTTTATTATTATCACTTCATTTTTTATTATTATTATTATTATTATTATTGTTATTACCATAATTATTATTATTGTTGTTGTTATTATTATTTATTATTGTTATTATAAGAACTATAATAATAATTATTATTATCATAGTTATATGTATTATAACAATCATTATTATTATAAGTATTATAGTTATTAGTAATATTATTATTAATAGCATAACTATAAGTAGTAAAATTATTATTATTATCGTTATTAATCTTATGAGTATTATTAATGTAATTATTATTGTTAAGGTTATCATTTAAGTAATATTATTATAAGTATCTTAGCAAGATTAATAAAGATGGTATTAATAAAAATTATAGAATTATTATTGTTATCATTAACATAGCTATCAATATTATCATTGTTAATATTGTTGATATGTTTATGAATAGTAGTAAATTTTTATTATAAGGTATTGTTAATATCATTATTATTAATTAAAATTATCACTTTATTTAGATTAACATTATTAGTAAAATTATTAATTTTATCATTATTATCATAATTAGTATTATTAATACTCATTATTAGTATTAGATATGATTATCAAAATTATTATTTTTATAAAAAAAAATTAACTTATTATTATTACTATTATTATTATTATTATTATTATTAAAGATTATCATTATCATTTTTATTATTAGAATTATCATTGTTAATAAAGTTATTATTATTAGTAGTAGTAAATCATTATTATCTAAATTATCATTTTTACAAATAAATATTTTGTACACTATATATACATATTACATATACTAGGATTGTATTAATAATTCACATAACAAACCAATGATATTTCATAAATACAATACTAATCACATATATATGTACATAGATATATTAATATCACTAGATGTATAAATATTAGTCAATATAAATATATATACACAAAATTATATAAATATATATACACAAAATTGATATATACAATATAATTTAAGATATAATGTAAGTATACGTTTTAAAATGGAATTTGGTATAAATTCTATATAACTACAAATATATAAATAATACATACTAATAAATGAAATTTTGTGATTTACATTATATGAATTAATAAATATACAAATGATATAGGTTCGTGAATCCGAGGCCATCCTGCATTGTTCAGTTGTTCAATGTCGTCATATGTATTTTTACTACAAAATACAGTACAGTGAGTTTCATTTGCTCCCTTTTTAAATGCTTTTGCAATATATATTTTTGGGACTGAGAATACATGCGCTGCTTTTATAAATGTTTTACGAAATAGACACAAGTACGTGAAACCACATTCTATGGTTGAATTATCGAAATCGAATATGCCCTTTTTATTAAGTCTGGTAATCTAAGAATTAGGGAACAAACACCCTAATTGACGCGAATCCTAAAGATAGATCTATCAGGCCCAACAAGCCCCATCTAAAGTACCGGATGCTTTAGTACTTCGAAATTTATATCATGTCCGAAGGAGGATCCCGGAATGATGGGGATATTCTTAAATATATATTGTGAATGTCGGTTACCAGGTGTTCAATCCATATGAATGATATTTTTGTCTCTATGCATGGGACGTATGTTTATGAGAAATGGAAATATGAAATCTTGTGGTCTATTAACTTTATGAAATGATATATTTATGTTAAACTAATGAACTCACCAACCTTTTGGTTGACACTTTAAAGCATGTTTATTCTCAGGTACGAAAGAAATCTTCCGTTGTGTAATTGTTCATTTTAAAGATATTACTTGGAGTCATTCATGACATATTTCAAAAGACGTTGCATTCGAGTCGTTGAGATCATCAAGATTATTATTAAATCAGTTATAGTTAGATATATTATAAAATGGTATGTGTGCCGTCAACTTTCGTTGTATTGAAAGATTGTCTTTTCAAAAACGAATGCAATGTTTGTAAAATGTATCATATAGAGGTCAAATACCTCGCGATGTAATCAACTGTTGTGAATCGTTTAAAATCGATATGGACTTCGTCCGAATGGATTAGGACGGGTCCTTTCAGTTGGTATCAGAGCGATGGTCTTAGCGAACCAGGTCTGCATTAGTGTGTATAACTGATAAGTCGTTAGGATGCATTAGTGAGTCTGGACTTCGACCGTGTCTGCATGTCAAAAATTTTGCTTATCATTTTTGTTGGAAATCATCTGCTTATCATCCTTAAGAAATTATCTACTCATTATTCTTAGTCTAGACACGTTTTACTGCATTGACTGCATGAATAGTGTATAGACAATTCATATCTTAGCGTATCTGACAATTCATATTTTAGCGTATCTGTTATTGTTACCTTTTCCTGACAGCTTCCGTAGATTCCTCCGTAACTTATGGGATTTTAGTATTATATATGCGTATGTAAATTATGTATTACAGGGTACTAATCTATATCCTATAATCTATTTCCTATCGAAAATCCTTTATCTGATCGTACGAGACGAATCCCTCAACCAGTTTAAATTCCTCGGATTCCGACAGCTATTCCGATATGGAGTTTCACCTAAGCTCCGAAAACAGTGTCACCAGAATGAATCAATCAATCAGCCATCCCCAATTCATCTGATGCATTCATAGTCGACTTAATCAATGGAGATGCGAAAAAGGTGATCCCTTCCACCAACCGAATTCACCTCTTGACAATGAACCTGAAGCGTTTACCGGCGAACCTATCTGAAACACCATTTTCAGCCTCATTTCCGGGGTAGCTCGTCATGAGTATATTCTATCTAAAATTCTAAACCTTATTCATCTGCTCGTTCCGACCGACAAGCATCTTGGAATAATAGGAGAAGTCAACGAACTTCGCGCTCGAGTAATCAATCTGGAGAATATGGTACAAAATGTACCAGCTTCAGCAACATCACCGGCACCAACAGTGAAAGGACCCGTTCATATACATTATAAACGATTCACAATAGTTGATTACATCGTGAGGTATTTGACCTCTATATGATACATATTACAAACATTGCATTCGTTTTTAAAACACAAACTTTCTTTACATCAAAAATTGACAGGCATGCATACCATTTCATAATATCCACTATCCAATTATAAATTAACTTAATAGTAATCTTTGATGAACTCAATGACTCGAATGCAACGTTCTTCGAAATATGCCATGAAATACTCCAAGTAATATCTTTAAAACAAGCAAATGCACAGCGGAAGATTTCTTTTATACCTGAGAATAAACATGCTTTAAAGTGTCAAAAAAAA
This sequence comes from Rutidosis leptorrhynchoides, assembly GCF_046630445.1. Lineage (NCBI taxonomy): Eukaryota > Viridiplantae > Streptophyta > Magnoliopsida > Asterales > Asteraceae > Rutidosis > Rutidosis leptorrhynchoides. Next base: position 64,700,092 of record NC_092337.1, read on the forward strand.
GGTTGGTGAGTTCATTAGTTTATCATAATCATTCATTTCCATCATTTTAATAGACCACAAGAATTTCATTTCCAGTTCTCATAAATATACGTCCCATGCATAGAGACAAAAATAATCATTCATATGGATTGAACACCTGGTAACCGACATTAACAATATGCATATAAGAATATCCCCATCATTCCGGGATCCTCCTTCGGACATGATATAAATTTCGAAGTACTAAAGCATCCGGTACTTTGGATGGGGTTTGTTAGGCCCAATAGATTTATCTTTAGGATTCGCGTCAATTAGGGTGTCTGTTCCCTAATTCTTAGATTACCAGACTTAATAAAAAGGGGCATATTCGATTTCGATAATTCAACCATAGAATGTAGTTTCACGTACTTGTGTCTATTTTGTAAATCATTTATAAAAATTGCGCATGTATTCTCAGCCCAAAAATATAAAGGGTAAAAAGGCAAATGAAACTCACCATACTGTATTTCGTAGTAAAAATACATATAACGTCATAACAAGTGCAAGGTTGGCCTCGAATTCACGAACCTAAATTAATTATGTATATATATGTGCTGGTCAATATTTGTCTAACAAATTAGGTCAAGTCATAGTGTACCACAATCCTAATGCTCGAGACTAATATGCAAAGGTCAACAAAAGTTAATTTGACTCAAAATGATTTCCAAAATTTATACATGATTATTATATAGTTTAAATATCGTCATTTTATATTTTTAAATATTTTTAAAAGATTTAATAGAGTAAATAATATAATTCATTTATTAATAAATAAAATTTTATATAAAAATATACTTTTATATATCTTAAGTAATAAAATTTATAAAGTTAATTTAAAAAAAATATTATGATAGGTTTTATTAAGGTAATTATATTATTTGTATTACATATTTATTTGATAAAATAACATTGATAATAATAATAAGTAAAAGTTGTATTATTTTGTAATAATAATTATTATTATTCTTTTAATAAAAATATCAATATTTATATTTACTAATAATGATATTATAATAAAATGATAATTCTAATTATGATAACTTTAATATTTACGATACTTTTTAATATTAACTTTAAAATAATAATTCTATTTAAAATGATAATAATAATAATGATATTTTATAATAACAATGACATTTCTATTAAAATGATATTTTTTGTTAAAATGATAGTTTTAATACTAACGATACTTTTAATAATAATAGTAATGATAAAAATAATAAGAATGATAATTTTATCTAGATCAATATCTTATAATATTTTAATTTCATCATGATACTCATACTCATTATTTCCTAATCGTTTCGTTTAATAGCTTTTAATCGTCTTTTATATTGTGTTCATAATACTAATAATAATAGTACTAAAAAGAATTAGGTGTTACTAATATTAGTTTTAATTACAATAATACTAATAATGATAATTACTATGATATTATTAATAATACTAATAACTATTTTAATGATAATAATAATAATAATAACAATAACAATAACCATTTTTAAATAGTGATATATATATTAATAATAATGATAATGATAATAATAATAATAATAATAATAATAATAATAATAATAATAATAATAATAATAATAATAATAATAATAATAATAATAATAATAATAATACTAATTATAACTTTAACGATGATAACAATAGTAATAATAATAAAAATAACAATTTTTAATGATAATTCCTTTTATTAATAATGATAATAATAAGATAAAACTAGAACGACGGTAATAACGACGATAATAATAATCATTTTTATAAAAATTCAATTGACTATAACTTCTAATCCGTTCATCGAACCCATTCGATATCTAAATGAAAAGTTCTCAATTTTTCGCTAGCCTTCCAAGGACATGCATATCTTATACCTTATCTCAACCGCAAGTGTAACTAATTCAGGATTCAACATAACCTATCTAAGGGCAATATCAAAAGTACAAGCATGCATAATCCTATATTCTCGAGCACTAGTCAGGGATACACTATTAATATGTAAAAATAATTTATGAGTACTCACGTATCAATATTGAGATTCAATATTGCAGGAAAGGTACGTAGACGCAACGGAGACGATAAACACTAGATTGACCTCACAAGCATACCCATGAACCATACCCATCACCTCCATAGCTATAACCCATATTTTCCTTAGCTCTATCCCGCTCGAAAAATCCATTTTGAAATAATACGCTCATGACCTCGTCGTAGTATTTTATGTATACTAATAATATCTTGAAATAATACTGAGTAAATATATATATGTAAGTCGATTGAGAGAGTTTAGAGAAATATATTTCAAGTTTCTATGAAATAATGAAACCTATTGAATTCTATTTATAATAGATTTTTGAATTATTAAAGTGAATTATTAAAGTATGAATTATTAAAGTGAATTATTAAAGTATGAATTATTAAAGTATGAATTATTAAAGTATGAATTATTAAAGTATGAATTACTAAAGTGAATTATTAAAGTATAAATTATTAAAGTAAATTATTAAAGTTAAAGTAAAGTAAAAGTAAAGTAAAGGTAAAGTTAAAGTATAGTAAAAGTATAAAACTGTGTACATATAATACGCGTATAAATATATATAAAATTAATTTAAATCATTATTTATATTTAATTAAATAAAATATAAATATCGTTATCTTTATCATACTGGTTAAGTAATGAGTTGTCAAAAGTGGTTCTAGATATTTATAAAAGTTATATACGTTTTAATAATAAAGTTCTTTTTAAACTAAAAACTTTTTTGTACGTTTGAAAATAAATCAAATAAATATGATAATTTTATTTTCCAAAACTAAATATATTTAAGAATCATTTTGTTAAAAGGTTAAAATAATGGAAATCGTTATATCATAAAACGTTTTAGAAAAGTAGAATCATATATATTCATAATAGGTTTCAAGTTTTTAAATTACGGTCTGTTGGTGAAGCATGTGATAAAGTCCAAAGGTTAAATAAACGTATGAAAAATGTCGAGTTACTTAACTTGTCGATATCCAACATCTAAGTTATTTACACTCCACGTTCTTACTTATAAATCACTTTACTATTTTCCGAATGTTGTCAAAAAGAATAGATTTCTTAAATCACAGTGGACCTCATAACATAGACCCGTAATCATATCACAATGTATCTGATAAATCAATCATTTGATATTATCTTCTAATTCCATGATAAACATATTGAAATAAATACGTTCGTGTAAAGTAATATACGTTTAATACTTTATTAATATTCTCAAGTTATAATATATATATATATATATACATATATATACATATCTATTTATATATAATGGTTCATGAATCGTCAGAATTTGGTCGAGGTTATAATGAATGTATGAACACAGTTCAAAATTCTTGAGATTTAACTTAACAAACTTTGCTTATCGTGTCGGAATAATATAAAGATAAAGTTTAAATTTGATTAGAAATTTCCGGGTTGTCATAGTACCTACCCGTTAAAGAAATTTCGTCCCGAAATTTGAATGGAATGGTCATGGCTGACAATAAGTATGTTTTCATGACGTATACGAGTTGAAAATTAGAGTTTTATTATCATCAAGTAATATAGATAAAGCAATTTGATTTTTGTGAAGGGTACGAGTGAAGTTATCACAAAAGAATGAAATGAGTAAATGCACGTTCTTTTTAACCAATGACATAGTCACGGTTGATTTCCGAAATTCAAGGAATTTAGAGAAAATCTTCGTAATAAGATTTGGTTCTTCGAAAATTAAGGAAGTTAAGATCAGCTTTGATTAAATGCGATAATATGTTTTGATTGCTCTGTCGGATATTTTACTATATATCCACCCCCTTCGTTTCCTTATTTCCACAACTCACACCTTTTATTCACTAATATGCTCCATCCAGTTCTGATTCATGATATACTCCTAACTTTCATATCTGTCATTCTTTTCTTTCATCTGCCACCGGAAGAATCTATTTACTTTTACTATACTCCTAGTTTTATAGTGTTTTTAGTTCTCCCGTGTCTTTATATTGCTATATGCATCGATATATATGGTTTATAATTTCTGGGTCGTCGTTGGGATTTTTATCCTCCTTTATATTTCGAAGTCCCTGCTTCTGTCTTCTATAATTATTGTCATCCACAGTTAATGCTCCTTTCTAGTTGCTGCGATTTATACTCCTATTTCTATTTCGGAGCTTCATTCTTTCGTTTCCTCTTCTTGAGATTAAGCACCGTATGTAATGGTCCAGAATTCGTAGATATGAATTTCTGAATGAACATAGTTAATGTTCTAAGAAGGAAATTGTAATGGCACGATCTTGATTTGTTAAATTACCAGAATACCCTAGAAAAGACCGAATCATCAAGAAATATTTTCTTGATATTTTAGAGATTAAATAGAATATAGGAGTCGTGTAACATGGCACATGATGACGTTATGATCTGTGAATCATCACGTTCCATTTAGAAATTCAGCATGAATTACTGTAATATAATCACGTTGATCAAGTGTCATTATATTATACTAACTCATGCTTCAGCTCCCAACACTACTTAAAAAAAAAATATTCCTATTTTAAACTCGAATGTTTCAGAATTTAGAAACTAAAATAGTTTCTTTTATGATGTAATACAGATAGCGCGAAGAGGCAAATGATTTAGGATAAGAATAATTAAGAAAATATCTTCAGAAATATGGAGGATATTTATAATGAAAGATATGATGATATCTTAGAATTTCTAATATCAGAGGATGATGAAGAATATTGTCTGCAGGGTTTTAGAGTCAAGAGCAAGGTATTCCTTTAATGACTTCAGCAGCTACTGAATCATTTAGATTCTTTGAAGGCATGTTTCGCCCTTGTGATTTGTCCACAGCCTCTTTCATACTTTGCTCAATCCGTTTTCCAGTTCCAAAACTTCTCTTTTTCTGAGCTTTGCCAATACACTATTCTTTATCATCAAACTTTTTACTGTTAAGATCGTTTACAGTTGTTGCTGCTTCATCAGCATTTCAAGAACTAGTTCGCAGTTCAAGGTGTTTTTCAGAAACTTCACATTCAAAGTATGTAAGTCCAGGAGATAGACGTTGTACGTACACATATAACTGTTGGCGTAGACATGCTGCGAGATTTCAAATTAATGATTGCTAATTCCCGATGATTCGTATGGCAATTCTTGTTACAAGATGCGAATGAGTAAATGGTGGGGTTTCAATGAATAACTATAATGACTTTTTGGAGAGGTTAAAGTCAAAGGGTAATGAAGTTGTTGGTACATCTGCTAATAATGTGGTGGGATGTAAAAGGTTCCCTGGTAACGATGGTGTATATCTCAAGGTTATAATAAGGTTAGTCTGACTGAAAAGTCGAAGTTGACTTGCTGGAGCTGTGACAAAACTGGCTACTTTGAAAAGCAATTGCAAAGTTATTTTTGCTAATAAATGTCAAAGAATCTGACACAGATATGTGTGGAATTATGACTTTGGTTTCGAGTGCTTTTTAAGTACCTAACTGTGGGTAATATGTGGTTGGATCATCATCTCGATTGCTCATTATTTGAAGTGTCTTCAGATATTTTCGAAGGGTTTGAACACAGATTGTAATCGTTAATATACATTTGATGTTCTAACACAGTTTTGAAGTCAAAGTATAGCTTTGAAAGATGTAGGAATCTAAAAGTGATGATACCGGTTATATCTCGAATTGAATTCTGAGGTTTCAAAATCAAAATTTGTAATTGGGTTTGAATGAGTATGGTTGTTTTGATCTCTATGAAAGAATGTATATTATTGTGAAAGTAGAAAGTATAGTTGATAATTTGCTTGATCAGATTCGAAGAATGTAACATATTAATTTTGAATATATATATCTCTCGGGTATTACCTACCCGTTAAAAAATTTCACAATTAATATTTTGTACATAAGAATTTTATTACAGTCTTTGTGAAAATATATATGTATATATTCTCCTCAGATATAACATAAATTTTAATGAGTTAATACTAAATTAAACTCATTCGATTTACGGTTGAAACTAGAATTGAATAATCCCTTGAAGGCTTTAGAGATTACATAAGTATTTCTTCAATAATATTGAAATTACGAATCAATACTTCGTTATTTGTTGAGGCGTGATGTTGATTTTTGTTAAATTCTTGTGAACTTCGCAAAGTACGAGTGATGGTATCTGAGAAGTTTCGGTTACATCGATGATGAAAGTGTAAAATCAAATATATACTTGATTTATTATGAATTGGAATTTGTTGAATTGAGACAGAGATTGTAGTTAACGATGGTTAAGTTGCGGGTGAAGGACGTACATTATTGCATATTTGTAAGATGAATTAACCGAGTAGTTAAGATTCACACACAATAGCTTAGCACGGAAAGATTTATTTTTATTTCAAAATATGTATATATAAAATATACATATAATTTCTTCAGAGGGAATGAGTTAACTCTTCATAACTCCTTGATACAATATACGCGTTATTGATTCGTAATGATGTCCACAGTGATTCTTGAACTGACGGAGTTTGTGATGTTATAGGTGTTGTTGATTCTGATGTTGACTGTACTGACGATGCTGGTGACGCTGACGGTACTGTTGATGCTGTTGGTAAAACAAGTTTAGCTTGTTAATCACACACTATTTTTGTCAGGGTTTCTACACTTCCTTCTATCATTTTGGTTCGCTTAACTGATTTATGGTAAGGGCTAGATTAGATAATCTCTAAGACTTTAGAGATTACATAATCTCCGTGGAATTTTTCTCCAATGAAGTTATGAATTAATACATCGTCAGTTATTGTTGCTGGTATTCCTTGATATCTATGGTGCGTATGACGTTGATGCTCGTGGGACAGATTGTAAAGTTGAGGTTTATGACGCGGTTGTGGTTGGAGGTGGTAATGGTACTGTTGGCATTGATGATGGTGGTACTGGTTATGCTGCTGGTGCTGCTGCTGGTGCTGCTACTGGTGTTTGTAATTTCTGCACCATATTCTCCAAAGCCACTATTCGAGCGCGAAGCTCGTTGACTTCTTCTATTACACCGGGGTGATTGTCGGTTCGGACGAGCGGATAAATAAAATCTAGAATTTGATGGAGTATATAATCGTGACGAGATACTCTGGAAATGAGAGAGAAAATGGTGTTTCGGACAGGTTCGCCGGTAAGTGCTTCAGATTCTTCCTCAAGAGGGCAATGTGGTGGATGGAAAGGATCGCCTTCTTCTTGTCTCCAATGATTGAGGAGACTACGAACCCATCCCCAATTCATCCAGAATAGATGATGACTGATTGGTTGATCCATTCCGGTCACACTGCTTTTGGAGCTTGAGTGAGATTCCATTTCAGAATCCGAGTGACTTGAATTGATGACAACTTCCATTTCGTACAATTGGATAAAGGATTTTTCGATATAAAATGATTTTCCGGCTATCTGGTGGTATTCTATTTACATACGATATCCATATATGTAAATAGATCAAAAGATTTCGTAGATTACGGAGGAATTTACGGAATATGTCAGGCAAAGTTTACAGTAATAGATACGATAAGATATGATTTAGCAGATACGCTAGAATTTTGTCTATACACTACTCATGCAATTAATGTAGCAAGACGTGTCTAGACTAATAATGATAAGCAGGTAATTTCTTAAGGATGATAAGCAGATGATTTCCGACTAGAAATGATAAGCAAAACTTTTGACACGCAGACACGGTCGAAGTCCAGACTCACTAATGCATCCTAACGACTTATCAGTTAGACACACTAATGCAGACCTGGTTCGCTAAGACCACCGCTCTGATACCAACTGAAAGGACCCGTTCATATACATTATAAACGATTCACAATAGTTGATTACATCGTGAGGTATTTGACCTCTATATGATACATATTACAAACATTGCATTCGTTTTTAAAACACAAACTTTCTTTACATCAAAAATTGACAGGCATGCATACCATTTCATAATATCCACTATCCAATTATAAATTAACTTAATAGTAATCTTTGATGAACTCAATGACTCGAATGCAACGTTCTTCGAAATATGCCATGAAATACTCCAAGTAATATCTTTAAAACAAGCAAATGCACAGCGGAAGATTTCTTTTATACCTGAGAATAAACATGCTTTAAAGTGTCAACCAAAAGGTTGGTGAGTTCATTAGTTTATCATAATCATTCATTTCCATCATTTTAATAGACCACAAGAATTTCATTTCCAGTTCTCATAAATATACGTCCCATGCATAGAGACAAAAATAATCATTCATATGGATTGAACACCTGGTAACCGACATTAACAATATGCATATAAGAATATCCCCATCATTCCGGGATCCTCCTTCGGACATGATATAAATTTCGAAGTACTAAAGCATCCAGTACTTTGGATGGGGTTTGTTAGGCCCAATAGATCTATCTTTAGGATTCGAGTCAATTAGGGTGTCTGTTCCCTAATTCTTAGATTACCAGACTTAATAAAAAGGGGCATATTCGATTTCGATAATTCAACCATAGAATGTAGTTTCACGTACTTGTGTCTATTTTGTAAATCATTTATAAAAATTGCGCATGTATTCTCAGCCCAAAAATATAAAGGGTAAAAAGGCAAATGAAACTCACCATACTGTATTTCGTAGTAAAAATACATATAACGTCATAACAAGTGCAAGGTTGGCCTCGGATTCACGAACCTAAATTAATTATGTATATATATGTGCTGGTCAATATTTGTCTAACAAATTAGGTCAAGTCATAGTGTACCACAATCCTAATGCTCGAGACTAATATGCAAAGGTCAACAAAAGTTAATTTGACTCAAAATGATTTCCAAAATTTATACATGATTATTATATAGTTTAAATATCGTCGTTTTATATTTTTAAATATTTTTAAAAGATTTAATAGAGTAAATAATATAATTCATTTATTAATAAATAAAATTTTATATAAAAATATACTTTTATATATCTTAAGTAATAAAATTTATAAAGTTAATTTAAAAAAATATTATGATAGGTTTTATTAAGGTAATTATATTATTTGTATTACATATTTATTTGATAAAATAACATTGATAATAATAATAAGTAAAAGTTGTATTATTTTGCAATAATAATTATTATTATTCTTTTAATAAAAATATCAATATTTATATTTACTAATAATGATATTATAATAAAACGATAATTCTAATTATGATAACTTTAATATTTACGATACTTTTTAATATTAACTTTAAAATAATAATTCTATTTAAAATGATAATAATAATGATATTTTATAATAACAATGACATTTCTATTAAAATGATATTTTTTGTTAAAATGATAGTTTTAATACTAACGATACTTTTAATAATAATAGTAATGATAAAAATAATAAGAATGATAATTTTATCTAGATCAATATCTTATAATATTTTAATTTCATCATGATACTCATACTCATTATTTCCTAATCGTTTCGTTTAATAGCTTTTAATCGTCTTTTATATTGTGTTCATAATACTAATAATAATAGTACTAAAAAGAATTAGGTGTTACTAATATTAGTTTTAATTACAATAATACTAATAATGATAATTACTATGATATTATTAATAATACTAATAACTATTTTAATGATAATTAATAATAATAATAATAACAATAACAATAACCATTTTTAAATAGTGATATATATATTAATAATAATGATAATAATAATAATAATAATAATAATAATAATAATAATAATAATAATAATAATAATAATAATAATAATAATAATAATACTAATTATAACTTTAACGATGATAACAATAGTAATAATAATAAAAATAACAATTTTTAATGATAATTCCTTTTATTAATAATGATAATAATAAGATAAAACTAGAACGACGGTAATAACGACGATAATAATAATCATTTTTATAAAAATTCAATTGACTATAACTTCTAATCCGTTCATCGAACCCATTCGATATCTAAATGAATAGTTCTCAATTTTTCGCTAGCCTTCCAAGGACATGCATATCTTATACCTTATCTCAACCGCAAGTGTAACTAATTCAGGATTCAACATAACCTATCTAAGGGCAATATCAAAAGTACAAGCATGCATAATCCTATATTCTCGAACACTAGTCAGGGGTACATTATTAATATGTAAAAATAATTTATGAGTACTCACGTATCAATATTGAGATTCAATATTGCAGGAAAGGTACGTAGACGCAACGGAGACGATAAACACTAGATTGACCTCATAAGCATACCCATGAACCATACCCATCACCTCCATAGCTATAACCCATGTTTTCCTTAGCTCTATCCCGCTCGAAAAATCCATTTTGAAATAATACGCTCATGACCTCGTCGTAGTATTTTATGTATACTAATAATATCTTGAAATAATACCGAGTAAATATATATATGTAAGTCGATTGAGAGAGTTTAGAGAAATATATTTCAAGTTTCTATGAAATAATGAAACCTATTGAATTCTATTTATAATAGATTTTTGAATTATTAAAGTGAATTATTAAAGTATGAATTATTAAAGTATGAATTATTAAAGTGAATTATTAAAGTATGAATTATTAAAGTGAATTATTAAAGTATGAATTATTAAAGTAAATTATTAAAGTTAAAGTAAAGTAAAAGTAAAGTAAAGGTAAAGTTAAAGTATAGTAAAAGTATAAAACTATGTACATATAATACGCGTATAAATATATATAAAATTAATTTAAATCATTATTTATATTTAATTAAATAAAATATAAATATCGTTATCTTTATCATACTGGTTAAGTAATGAGTTGTCAAAAGTGGTTCTAGATATTTATAAAAGTTATATACGTTTTAATAATAAAGTTCTTTTTAAACTAAAAACGTTTTTGTACGTTTGAAAATAAATCAAATAAATATGATAATTTTGTTTTCCAAAACTAAATATATTTAAGAGTCATTTTGTTAAAAGGTTAAAATAATGGAAATCGTTATATCATAAAACGTTTTAGAAAAGTAGAATCATATATATTCATAATAGGTTTCAAGTTTTTAAATTACGGTCTGTTGGTGAAGCATGAGATAAAGTCCAAAGGTTAAATAAACGTATGAAAAATGACGAGTTACTTAACTTGTCGATATCCAACATCTAAGTTATTTACACTCCACGTTCTTACTTATAAATCACTTTACCATTTTCCGAATGTTGTCAAAAAGAATAGATTTCTTAAATCACAGTGGACCTCATAACATAGACCCGTAATCATATCACAATGTATCTGATAAATCAATCATTTGATATTATCTTCTAATTCCATGATAAACATATTGAAACAAATACGTTCGTGTAAAGTAATATACGTTTAATACTTTATTAATATTCTCAAGTTATAATATATATATATATATATATATATATATATATATATATATATATATATATATATATATATATATATATATATATATATACATATATATACATATCTATTTATATATAATGGTTCATGAATCGTCGGAATTTGGTCGAGGTTATAATGAATGTATGAACACAGTTCAAAATTCTTGAGATTTAACTTAACAAACTTTGCTTATCGTGTCGGAATAATATAAAGATAAAGTTTAAATTTGATTAGAAATTTCCGGGTTGTCACAAACAGTACCATCAGTAACAGCACCAGTACCATCAACAATCCATGCCTCAACATCACATTCTGTACCTCGAGCATAATCATCATTCTACGAATCATTCTACATTATTTATCTTCGTTCGACATGGCGATTATATAATCTTTAATGTTTTAAGAGATTATATATTCATATTCTAATAGTAAATCAAATGAGTCCAATATCATATTGACCCATTAAATTCATGATTACATCTGAAGAAAATATATATGTAAGTATATTTTCATAAAGATTGTAATTAAAATTCTTTTGTACAAACTGATAATGGTAAAAATATTTTAACGGGTAGGTAATACCCGAGGAATATTTAAATTTCACATTAATAAGTTACACTGTACATTCTTCAAATCTGATTCAACAGTCATTTACTATTCTACTTACATCCACCGATATACGTATCCGTTCACCACAGAATAACCATTTTCATTCAATTTCATTTTGATCTATCAGAATCCAACAAGTGGCATAATGAAGAAATAATGGATACAATAAAAATTGATTAGAAACAGACTAATTAACAATATTAAATTTTATTAAGAAACCACGCTAACAAAATCCTAACTAACTGTTCCTAGCTAACTGTTAATTCCGTATTACATTTTATTTATCGCAATTTAATTATCGCAATTTATTTTATAGCAATTTATATTCTCGCAATTTTATTTATTGTCATTTAATTTCTGTTATTTATTTTACGCACTTTAAATATCGGGACACGTATACAAAGTTTTGACATATCATATCGACACATCTATATATATTATTTGAAATCACCATAGACACTCTATATGCAGTAATGATCGAGTTCTGTATACAGGGTTGAGGTTGATTCTATAATAATATATATACTTTGAGTTGTGATCGAGTCTGAGACGTATACGGGTCACGACATGTATTAATTAATTCGAATATTATATATTAAACTATGTATGAATTATTAGACGGTCAACTGTGGACTATCGACTGAGGATTAATAACATTGAACAATTAAAATGAATTAAAATATTAATTATAACATATGAAACTAAAAATTTCTTCAAGTTTGCCACTTGATTTCACCATAAACCTCATTTTGTATCTTGACGATTACAATCTGCATTCAAACCTTTCATGATTCTTGAAAATTCCTCAATCAATAGGATGAACCAACCGCATTTCATCTATGGAAGAAAAGATTGATACATATAGTTATACACCTAAGAAACTCTCGGCAACAGAGTAAAAGTTTAACATGTAGCCGCGTCAGATCCTTTGACATTTATTAGCAAAAAAAAAATAACTTTGCGATCCCTTTTTAAAGTAGCCAATTTTGTCACAGCTTCAGCAAGTCAACTTCGACTTTTCATTCGATGTAGCCTTACTATAATCCTAATATATACAATTACCCTTTTGATACCAGAGAATTCTTTTATATTCCACCATATTACCAGCAAACGTACCAGTAACCTCGTTGCTTTTTGGCTTAAATCTCTCTGATAAATCATTATATTTATTCATTGAAACCCTATCATATACTCATCCGCATCTTATAACGATAACTGCCATAACAATTACCGGGAATCAGCAATCAGTACTTTGAAAACTCACAGCATATCTACATCAACAGTTATATGTATGACATTTATCTCTTAGAATTATGATCTCTCATTCTGAAATTCTGAAAAGCACTCAGTCACAAATCAATACTCTGAATGTTGAAAAAGCTGAATGAAGCAGCAGAAACTGTAGATAACCGTAAACGACCATAATCATTGAAAGTTTGATGATAAAGATTAGTATGTTGGAAAAGCTCAGAAAAGTTGGAACTGGAAAGCGAATGAGCTAACCATAAAGGAAACCAAGGAGAAATACAAATAACATACCCTAAATTCATAGAATCCAGATAAATCTAGATCCGTTGAAATCTTTAGAGAATATCTTGCTCCGAAATCATGTTAAAATCTTGCGAAAAATCTTTCTCCATCAACCATCGAACTTAGAAATTCCAAAATATCATCATCAATATCTTCGATATTTCTGAGGATATTTTTATAAATATTCTCGTCCGAAATTATATACCTCTTCGTACTTCTTGTGTATCATTATATTGGAAACATTCAATAGAAAATTTAGTACCGAAAAGCGGATTATGCGAAATTATGAAAGAAGCCGTGGACAAATCACAAAGAATAAGTTTGACTTCAAAGAATCCAAATGATTCTGTTTTTGATGAAATATTTAACGAATACCTTGCTTCCGAATCTAAACCCTTACGGATAAATCTTCTTCATCATCTCTCGATATTAGAAATTCCAAGATATCATCGTATCTTTCATTATAAATATCCTCCATATTTCTGAAGATATTTTCATAACTATTCTTATATGAAATCGGTAATCTCTTCGTGCTATCAGTTTTACATCATATAGAAATTGTTAGTTTCTATATTCTGTTAACTTTCGAGTTTAAAATATGAATGTTTTTGAAGTAGTGTTGGGAACTGATGCATGAGTTAGTATAATATAATGACAGGGTCATGCTGAGTTTCTAATGAAACGTGATGATTCACAGATTATAATGTCATCATGTGCCATGTTACATAACACTTTCATTCTGCTTAACTTCTGAACATATCAATAAAATATATTCTTGATAGTTCTATTCTCAGTGATTCGGGTAATTTGACAAAACAAATCGTGCTACTACCTTTCCTTTCTACCTTGTATATTATGATAATTCAAAACTCCATATCTATGAATTCTGGACCGTTACTTGCGAAAAGTAAACCAAAGCATGAAACTCCGAAATAGAAAGGGGGTATATATCGCAGCAAATAAGAAAGCGAATTAACTGTGGATGACAATAATTATAGAAGACAGAAGCATGGACATTGAAATATAAGGGAAGATATAAAACCCAATAACAACATAGAAGTTACAAACTGTAGATATTGATACGATTAGCAATATAAAGACACGGTATAATTAAGAATAGTATCCCCCTAAAGCAATAGTAGAAGTAAACAGATTTACTGGTGGAAGATTGAAAAGAAGGATGACAGATACATAGATAGGAAAATGTCAAGAATCAGAACTGGATGGAGCATTTCCACAATATTTTAGAAGTAGGAATAGAGGAAAAAAGTATAGGAATGGTGAAAGTAATGGAACGGAAGAAGTTCATTTATAGTGAAAATACCAGACAAAGAAATCAAGGCAGATTTCCGCATTAATTATAGAGATCTTAATTTTCTTATTCGCCGAAGAATCAAATCTTTTAGATTTCGAAGATTTTCTTTAAATCCCTTGAATTCCGGAATTCAACCCTGACTCTGTCAAAAGTTAAGACGCACCTTATTTTCTAAATTCAATTGCGACTACGTCAAAAGTTATGAAAAACCTCCATTTCTTCATCTCGATCTTTTGTGATAGCTTCACTCATACGCTTCGATTAATCGAATCATTTTATCCGTATTACTCAATGTTGATAAAAAATCTATTTATCAACTTATATTCGTCATGAAAACATTTTTATTGTTAGCCATGACGATCACATTCAAATTTCAGGACGAAATTTCTTTAACGGGTAGGTACTGTGATGACCCGGGAATTTCCGACCAAATCTAAACTTAATTTCATATGATTTCGACACGATAAGCAAAGTCTGTAATATTGAAGTCTCAAAAAAAAAAAAAAAACTTTGGAACTGTGTTCATGTAATCATTTGACCTTTGACTACTCTCGAAACGATTCACGAACAATTGTGTATATATAGATGTATATATATAAATGTAAGTATATATAATAAGTTGAAAATATAAAATATAATTTAACCCTTAAAATTAGAGATGTAAAATAAGATACAAAATAATAAAGAGTAATTTAAAATGAAGCTATAAATATATATACGAGTTATATGTATAATTATTATAACATTGTATTACATATAAAATGTATATATAAATAATAATTATATATTATAACTTAAACTATGATGTAATTTGATTATATAAAAGATAACTTAATATAACTTAATTTTTTTTATTTTAATTGTTAAAGTTATTATAAAGGGTATGCTGAATGTAAATGATTTTGGAATATACATAATTTGTCAACGATTAACAAAGTATTAAATGAATAAGGTTATGCTTAGAGTTTAATTGTTTAATACATTCATCTAAGTAATAAAACTTGATATGTAAAACATAATTATAATTATATATAGTAATTTGAATATGTATATGAATGATGTATAAACATAAATATTATTGTATGTATATCGATAAAATGTATAAATATAAAAAAAATATGTTATTATTAAATAATACATAATACATAATATTAATATATCAAAATATAAATGTTGTACTAATAATATTATTACTTTCACTATCATCATTAAATATTAGTATATGTATTATTAATATTGTTATAATATATTATACATAGATATAAAAATTTAAAACATGTAAGTTGTTATAATTGTTTTATTAGTAACATTATTATTAGATATATTTTTACTACCAATTATCATTAAGGAATCATTATTATTAAAATTTATTATTCTTATTGTTATTAAGATACAAGTTATTATCATTATCACTAATATTATTATTAGTATTATTTTGATATTTTTTTTATTAATATTATTATTTCTACTAGTCTTATTTTGATATATTTTTTTATAATATTAATATTAATAATATAATTATTGATTATTTATATTAATTAAATATAAAATAAATAAAATATAAAGACATAAGTACACTGAATCAATTATCAGTATTTTTTTTCCTCCTTTCTATTTGGCTCGTAATCCTTTACCCTCTATTATTCAACTACAAAACTGTTGTAAGCAATCATAAACATCATCCTTTCAATTAAAAATCAAAGTTTAAACAGAATTTAAAAGATAAGTGATGTTTGAGCAGAGGTGTATAAAATACTATTAAATTTTACAAGAAAATACTATTAAATACGATACAATTTTACACAAGATATTTATTTATTTATAGAATAGATATACTTAAACCTTGCTACAACACTTATAGGCAGTGTACCTAATCGTACAGTACCTAATCTAAATATTTATATAATAAAAACTTATATTCAAAAACTAAAATAAAAATAGAACTACTTTATAATTTTATAAATAAAAATCGTAAAACTAGATTTATATATATATTTTATTTTTTATTTTTTTCGGTTTTTTTTTATATTTTAAATAAAAACAAAATACTTAAATAAAACTTATATAAAAATAAAGAAACTTTATAAAACTTAAATATTTAACAAAATCTTAAAAATACTTATATTTTTGTTTTTCTTTTTATATTTTTGAATATTTAAAACGTATTTTTATAAAAACGAATTTTAATAAAAGTAAACTAAAAATCTTTTTTTTTTTATATTAGCGTTGCGCTTCCGGCTTTTAAGCGATTCCCCGGCAGCGGCGCCAAAAATACTTGATGTTTGAGCAGAGGTGTATAAAATACTATTAAATTTTACAAGAAAATACTATTAAATATGATACAATTTTACACAAGATATTTATTTATTTATAGAATGGATATACTTAAACCTTGCTACAACACTTATAGGCAGTGTACCTAATCGTACAGTAGTGTAGTTTTTAGTAAGTCCGGTTCGTTCCACAGGGAAAATCTTTAAACAAAGCTTAACGCTATATTAGTTTACTTTTATAAAAATACAAATATATATATAAGTAATATTATTATTATAAAGGGGGGTTTTTACCGTTTAATGACCGGTTTGTCGATTTAAAAACTTTAGTCGCAGTTAAAACCAAATGTAAAATAATAAATAAATACAAGACTTAATTTAAAGCGTAAAGTAAATAACGATAATGAAATTTCGAATAATAAAAGTGCGATAAAATAAACTTGCGATAATTAAAAAGTACGATAATTAAAAGTGCAATTAAATACAATAACAATAAAAATGCGATAATTAGAAGTGCAATTAAATATAAAATAAAGGAAATTAAATATGAAATAAAAGAATTATGCTTATTTAAACTTCCGTAATCATGATGTTTGACGTGTTGATTTTAGTTTTATGCCCATGGGTTAATTGTCCTTTGTCCTGGATTATTTAATATGTCCGTCTGGTTTTTATCCATAACAGTCCATCAGTCATAAATATAAAGTGCGAGTGTCCTCGTCAAATTATCCTTATACCCGAAGTTAAATATTCCAACTAATTGGGGACTTAAACTGTAACAAGATTTTAATACTTTGTTTAATAATTACACCAGGATGTCGACTGAGTGTAACCCAAGGTTTTAATATTTTGTTATCAATTATACCAAGTGTCCTTGTACATAATTTCACCCCTGTTTTAATTATTCTAGTGGCTATTAATCCATTCCCGTGTCCGGTTAAATGAACGATTATTCGTACATATAAATACCCCGCCCATCGTGTCCGATCGAGTGTATATGGTAATTTATAGGGACGCCCAATTGTAAATCTTTATATTAACATTAACAAACTATCATTTAGTTAAACAAATATAAAGCCCATTAATAGCCCATAGTCTAATTTCCACAAGTGTCATTCTTTTGTCCAAACCCCAATTATGGTACAAAGCCCAATTATCCAATTTTAGTAATTAGCCCAACATCATGATTACTTCGGATTAAATAAGCATAATAATAACTTAGCTACGAGACATTAAATTAAAAAGGTTGAACATAACTTACAATGATTAAAAATAGTGTAGCGTTACACGGACAGAATTTCGACTTACACCCTTACAACATTCGCTAACATACCCTTATTATTAGGATTTAAAATTAAAATTAAAATTAAAATATAAATTATATATATATTTTTACATATATAGATAGAGAGATGGATATATATGTTTTTAAAAATGATCAGAATTCGGTTGGCTTTATAGGGAATTGAGTTCAGGGATACTCCGCGACTCGCGGCAATTTTTGCCTTCAAACTCCGCGAGTCGTGGAGTTTGAAAATACAGCTCACCAACTTTGGAGTCTTTCTTGCCGACGGATTTTTATTATTTATATAATATATATAAATAATTATAAGAATTATTTAAATATTATATTATATTTATGTGCATAGTTGACTTGTAATTTTTAGTCCGTTGCGTCGAGCGTTGAGAGTTGACTCTGGCCCCGGTTCCGAATTTTTGAACGTCCTTGCGTACAATTTAATATCTTGTACTTTGCGTTTTGAATCTTGTACTCTTGTAATTTCGAGACGTTTCTTATCAATAATTGGAACCTCTTTGATTGTATTTTGTACTTTTGAGCTTTTTGGTCGTTTGCGTCTTCAATTCGTCGAATCTGTCTTTTGTCTTCACCTTTTATTATTTAAACGAATATCACTTTTAAATAGAACAATTGCAACTAAAAGCTTGTCTTTCTTGAGGAATAATGCTATGAAATATATGTTCGTTTTTAGCATTATCAAATATTCCCACACTTGAGCGTTGCTTGTCCTTAAGCAATATCGTCTTGAAATACTGGAATCACTTCTTTATTCTTCACACTTTGTACATCAGTGATTTCTATACGGCGGTATAAACAATGGTAGTAACGATATGGTTTACAGTCCCACATGACTATAAAATTTAGATCCATTAAGGAAATTGGATCTTTATGAAAACATTTGATCTTTTGAAAATTAAATCTAGTTTTTACCCTAGATAAGTTTTCCGGAATAACCCTTTACCGGTGTTTGCAAAATATTTTTGTGGGTTTGGTGGGTTTCAGATTTGAAAATTTTAGCTCAAAACTTGCGGTTTTGTGTCACCCACTTGCTAACCTTGTATTTGGAAAGCAACACGTCCAGTTTACTTGTCCCGTATATTACCTTTCGGTAATACCGTCCGGTTGTAAAGGAAAGCATTGAACAAGCAACTGTTAAGGCAATGTCCCCTGACATGCTTTTAATTATGGTCTATAACGTGTCGGGCGCAATTACTATCCTTGGTAGGAGCAATAGTAAAGCTCACCCTTATGATTTTTCAGTCTGGCACAAGGTCCTGTCTTTGACCACTATGCAACCACCGTTCTTACGGTTGACACCCGATTTAGTTCAGGTGACCTAATGAATTCCAGGTGAATTCCTAGGATTTTACATTCAATGGTAATGAACGCATTGAAAATAGGGTTTTCAGAAAACAAATCGGTTTGTAATTTTGATCAAAATATTTTCTCGTTCAAGCTCGAGTTTAGATATCATTGAATTCCATGAGTTTGTAATTCTCAATCTTTAAGGTCAATCTCAAGGATTGAGTAATATCAGGCTTAAAAGCTGATTTTTGATCTTTTAAGGAAATTATCCTTTCTGGGGATCTGATTCATTAGTCTTATCAAGCTAATTTGCACGGTGCCCTCCCCATTTTACAAGACAGATCCTCTCATGGTTAGGATAAGTCTGACCACTTGGCGACCCTGTTTGATGCTGAGGTCCGTGGATTTCCTGCTGATTTTAGAGATGACTTTTCTAGATTTTTCGTCAACCTACAGCTGGTCTGGACGACAACTTCTTGACCTAAATCAAGAAGCGCTTGTCTTTTTCGGAAGACTTTACTTCCTTTTAATGATGGAATTGATTCATCGTGTAGATCCATCTCTTCTTTTCTTTCATCGGGTAAAACAGTTTAGTTTAGTCCAAAGCAAAAGTATTTTCAGTTATTTGTTACAGATATATGTGACATATGTTTAAGATAACTTGGTAAATTTTCCCACACTTGGCTTTTATTTTCCTTTTTATTGTCCTCTATTCCATTTTAAATGAATTTTAACATTTTGGTTTGTTTCTCAATTTATGTCCTTTCCGAGGTAACAATAATTTCGGTGTTAAAACCTAGTTTTATCGTTCATAAATATGTATAAACATGATTTTGAGTTCATTTATTTGAAAATTTTGAAAAATTTTACTAGAATTGGGTAGTCAGTATATAAGACTAGGGTTGTTCTTTATTATCAGAGAGCACTAGATTCTAATACAACTACTACTTTACTAGTATTTCTAATGGTAACCAAGTGTATAAAGTAAAAATTTTAAAATCCGAAAGAATTTAACCCCTTCCCACACTTAAGATCTTGCAATGCCCTCATTTGCAAGAAATCAGTAACAATTTAAATTATTGAGGGTGATTTGTGTGAAAATGATTAAATTTTACCAAAGCTTCCAAACATATTTGTGTTTGCTTGCTGAATGATAAATGGTGCACATCGTTTGTTCATTCCATCTTGTTGTTATTTCACATATATTTTGCATCTTGTCGTCAAAATTAGTTGCTTTTGCTGAACTTAATGCCAGTCTTTGAAAATGCGTTGTTTTACCCTGTTGTGTACATAAGATAAACTGCAAACATATATACATATTTTTGAAGTTTGGTATATTACCCCACATTCAAAAATTATTAAAATCTAAGAATAAAAGTTAGAAAATTATAACAACTATTACAATATTAACATAAGTATTAAACGTATCAACTTTACAAATTACAAAATAAATAAAACTAAGTAGACTAGGGATGATACTGATACCAGTAGGGGTTCCATGCATAACCATAGGTGCTATAAAATGCTTCAGCAGGGTTATACGTAGGATATGGTGGTTGCATCTCTATAGACCAGGGAGGGAATATGGGCTTTGGAGTAGGAATATAGTTTCTACCTATATGTTGGCAATAAGCTATGATTTGGTTTTGATGAACTTGCCAATCTTCAAATGCTCTATGTCTAGCATTTTCGTACTCCTGTGAAGCTATAAACCTTTGCATTTTTTGCATTTCATTTCCCCCTCCTACATTACCTTGCTGTTGGTTTCTCTCAACCTGTGGATGTCTACCATGGTATTGTACTGCGGCGTTATTTCGCCTCTTCAAAACTTTCGCACCATGGTATACATTTAAACCTATTGTATCGCGGGGTTCTGGTTCTTTGACTAATAATCCCCCCCGACTTATATCCACACCGAGATATTCAGCAATCAAAGTAATAAATATACCACCTCCTATTATGCTATGCGGTCTCATCCCCCTAACCATAGCTGATAAATAATAACCCACACAATAAGGTATACTTACAGCGCTTTGTGGGTCTCGAATACACATATGGTAAAACAAATCCTGTTCATTTACCTTTTCCTTGTTCTTACCTCTTTGTGTAATCGAATTTGCTAAAAACCTATGAATTACTCTTAATTCAGCTCTATCTATATCCAAATAAGAGTAATTTCCCCCTTTGAATCGGTGATGGCTTGTCATTTGACTCCATACACCATGTGTATCAAAATTTTCATCTATCTTTCTACCATTTAGTATCAACCCTCTACAATCGGCAGATGCTAACTCCTCAGGCGTATATATACGTAAAGCCTGAGCCATGTCTAGTAAAGACATGTGGCGCATCGAACCTCCTAACAAAAATCTAATAAAAGATCGATCGGTTAAACTAGCTACCCGATCATTTAATTCTATACTACACAACAATTCTTCACACCATACTTTATATACAGGTCTACGCATGGTGAATAAACGTACCCAGTCGTTAAAAGTAGAATTACCATACCTCTGTGCAAGTAATTTCCTAATTGGCTCGGCCAATTCTACAGCTTCTAATGGTCCCCATTCTATGACCCTAGGTACCTCAACAACTTTAGAATGAAGAGTATGCAAACCCCTTTGGTATTTTGGATAATCTATCCAAAGTCTGTCAAATCTCAGGTTCGGGTGCAAATCTTCCAAGTGCATATCAGAAAATGTCATGACTGGATGAGGTATATCTTGTTTGTAGTAGTTATCCACCTCCTGTTGTTCCGCATTCTCAGCAGGAGCATTGCGAGCTTGGGATGAAGATTCACCCCTTTCAGTCTGCAAAACACATCAAACACAATTTTTGTGCATCCAAATATGCATTAGTGTCAGCAAAATCATCAATCAAAATAATTACAATGACATAATCAATTTATATCAAACTTAAGCTCATTTTCATATTTTCATCAAATCTACAATTTTTCAAATAAGCATATATGAAAATGTTCGTCAAGTTCATAAGCATTTAACTCAAATAACATGTCAAAATAATCATTACTAGCAATTAAACAAGTTTCAAATGGCATTATCTTTCAAAAATCAAGTTCATGAATTTTAGACTTCAAAAAGTCCACTTTAATTCTCAAAATCATGTTTAGGCTCAAAGTTTGGATCATTTAACTACCTAAACATGTTACACTACTTAATTTAACAACAATTCATGACAAAAATCGGCCATAACCTGTTTATATCAAAAAGCCCCAAATTTGCTCAAGAACACAAACCCTAGATTACTCAAAATTTGAAGTTTAAGGCTTCTAATCATGTTAAATAGCATCAATCTAGGTTATACAAGCATAATACATAAACAATTTAAGCATAATTACACTAAAAAGCATCAAAATCAAATTGGGGAAAAAATTGCTCAAGAACACTAATTTTCGGATTAAATGGTGTTTAGGTGTAGAAATTTACCGTTTTTCTTGAGTAATTCCTTGATAGCATCCTTCTCAACATGATTTTAGTAAAAGATTTGATGATTAACGGTTAAAAATTGTGATTTTGGGGTTTTTTTCGGAGTATTTTCGCTGTATGTTTGAGTTGTGGTGTGGACTGATCAGTTCTTTGCGTTTTATTTTTTTTCTGTATTTTGGTCCTCCCGCGAGTCACGGGGTTTAAACCTTCAAACTCCGCGAGTCGCGAGTTTGTATTTTTTTTTTTATTTTTTTTATATCTTATACTAATTAAAACAATTAAGTAATTAATTTTAAAATTTTGTTTCCCTTGTTATTTAGGACGAGGTCGTTTCGGATCGATGTCCAAGTCCGTCCTTCGACAAAATTTTAAAATTTGTCTTTTTGTAGCGATTGTTTTTAAAGCTAAGATTTTTGGGTTTTTTTAATGTTTTTGGCATACTTTAATTCAATAAGATTAAAAATAATGATAATAAAAGTTCTCGTCCCTCCCTCGGGTAAAGCAATTTCGGTTCAAAGACCTAGTCTTCAACTTACGACGAAGTTTAAAAATCATATTTTTAACTTAAAGAGATAAAGTAAATTTTTGTTTTTAAATTCACACAATTTAAATATAAAATTCAAAATTAATATTAAAAATTCACACCAAACTTAAAATTTAAAATGCATAAAAATAAAATTCATAATTTAAAAATTAAAAATTCACACCAAACTTAATTTAAAAATTCATATTATAAATTCACACCAAACTTATATTAATTTTTCAAATATTTACAATTTTAAATATATTGTTTTTACAAAGTTTACAATATTAATTTAAGATTTATATATTAATTTTAAAAACATGGTAAAAATAAAATTAAAAATCTTTTTGTCTTTTTATCCCACTTTAATCAATCAAATATTATCAAAAATATGCGCCCCTCTTTTCGGTAAAGTAATTTCGGTTCCATGACCTAATTTAACTCATGACGAATTTTTGAAATATTTTGGGTTGATTAATTAAAGATATTTATACCTTAAGGATAAACATTAAATTTCTCAGTGATGTAATAAATTTTTGAATGATATCAATAATTTCGGTCGCCAAACCTAATTTTATTCAATACCAATTTAATACTTTATAGCGAACAAATTAGCGTTTATTATCAAAAGGTTAAAAATAAAAATAAAAAATAAAAACTGTACAAACATACATGTGAAATAGATTTCTTAGTTATATGATCTATCCCATTCATAAGATAGTCGGTTTAATTGGTTTTCCATGGCTACATAGGCGTAACCTCGAGCATTCAGTGTCTTTTCTTCTAAACATATGAACGGTCCGTCTCTGCATAAAGTAACAAATTCGGTGTTTGAATAGGTTTGATTATTTGAACATTTACCTCCATGTGACCATTTTCCGCATTTGTGATATCTTTCTAGGTGTCGTGCTCTTCTTTTCGCTGCGGATTTTGATTTTCCTTTACCAAATTGTAACTTATTATCTTCGCATCTGGATTCTTTTCTAACTCCGTCCAATCTTTCTCTGATTACTGATACTATTTCACTCGGAAGTGTGTCATTATTAAGTTTAGTGATCAAAGCGTGTAGCATTAGACCATGGTTTAGTTCACAGGCAGTCTTCATTTCCTAAAAAAAATAAAAATTCAGAATTGGGGGAGAAGACTAGTTCTTTAGAGTCTGCTAGGGAAAGACCATTCGGGTTCCATTTTCGAGAACTACACGAAAACAGACAATCTAACTCTAACAGAAATACATATTATCCTTTAAAGACTTGATTCTCCCCACACTTAGTTAGATGTGGTGTCGAAATTGTGATTAACTTCGTTGTCGACTTCCATCGGACCATGTATGTAATGTTTAACTCTGTGACCATTAACTTTAAATTCAATCTCATTTGAATTTATTAATTCTATCGTTCCGTATGGGAAAACTCTTTTGACTATGAATGGTCCAGACCATCTTGATTTTAATTTTCCAGGAAATAGCTTGAATCGTGAATTGAAAAGAAGAACTCTGTCTCCTTCTTTAAATTCTTTTGAACTTCTGATTCTTTTATCATGCCATTTCTTCGTTCTTTCTTTATAGATTAACGAATTTTCGTATGCTTCATGTCTTAATTCTTCTAATTCGTTTAGTTGACTTAATCGTAGACGTCCGGCTTCATGTAAATCAAGATTACATGTCTTCAAAGCCCAAAATGCTTTGTGTTCAATTTCTACTGGAAGATGACATGCTTTTTCATAAACAAGTCTAAAAGGTGTGGTTCCAATTGGAGTTTTATAGGCTGTTCTAAAAGCCCAGAGTGCATCCTCCAATTTAATGGACCATTCCTTCGGATTTGATCCTACGGTTTTCTCTAGAATACATTTTAAAGCTCGGTTTGTATTTTCAACTTGTCCACTTGTTTGTGGATGATATGCGGTGGAGATTTTGTGAGTTACTCCATATCTTTTAAGAACTTTCTCAAGTTGATTATTACAGAAATGAGTACCCCGATC
The DNA here is from genome assembly GCF_046630445.1 of Rutidosis leptorrhynchoides. Lineage (NCBI taxonomy): Eukaryota > Viridiplantae > Streptophyta > Magnoliopsida > Asterales > Asteraceae > Rutidosis > Rutidosis leptorrhynchoides. The sequence continues at coordinate 64,725,807 of NC_092337.1, forward strand.
ACTTATTAAAGTTTTCGGTGTTCCAAACCTTGCAAAAAGACGTTTTAAAAAGTTGACTACAACTCGTGCATCGTTAGTTGGGAGAGCTTGTGCTTCCGCCCATTTAGATACATAATCAATGGCTACGAGTATATATAGATTATTATGAGATTTTGGAAATGGACCCATAAAGTCAATACCCCAAATGTCAAATACTTCACATACTTGTATGACATTTTATGGCATTTCATCACGTTGACTTATTTTTCCGACCCTTTGACAAGCATCATAGGATTTGCAAAGAAGGTGTGCGTCTTTGTAAATTGTAGGCCAATAGAATCCTGCATCATAAACTTTTCTTGCTGTTAATTGAGGCCCATAATGCCCTCCTATTGGTCCTGTGTGACAATGGTTTAAAATTTTACTAGCTTCATCTCCAAATACACATCGGCGTATTATTCCATCGGGACAACTTTTAAACAGATGTGGATCTTCCCAAAAATAGTGTTTTATATCACTGAAGAATTTCTTTCGTCTTTGGTACTATAATCCTTTTTCAAGAAATCCACAAACTAAGTAGTTTGCATAGTCTGCAAACCATGGAATTTTTTTATAATCTATCTTCAATAGATATTCATCAGGAAAGTTGTCTTGTATGGCCGATTCATTTAGAACTTCTAATTCGGGATTTTCAAGACGAGAAAGATGATCAGCGGCGAGATTTTCTGCTCCTCTTTTATCTCGGATTTCAATATCAAACTCTTGTAAGAGTAAGATCCAACGGATTAATCTTGGTTTAGCATCTTGTTTTGAAAATAGGTATCTAAGAGCAGAATGGTCGGTATAGACCACCGTTTTTGCTAGAACGAGATATGATCGAAATTTGTCAAAAGCAAAGACAATAGCAAGGAGTTCTTTTTCAGTAGTTGTATAGTTCGTTTGTGCTCCTTGTAACGTCTTACTAGCATAATATATAGGTTGAAATCGTTTTTCAATCCTTTGTCCTAAAACGGCTCCCATTGCAAAATCACTTGCATCGCACATTAGTTCAAATGGTAGATTCCAATTTGGTGTTATCATGATCGGCGCATTAGTGAGTTTCTCTTTAAGAATATTAAAAGATTTGATACACTCATCTGAAAAGATGAATGGAGCATCCTTTTCTAGGAGTTTATTCATAGGAGTGGCAATTTTAGAAAAATCTTTTATGAAACGTCGGTAAAACCGGCATGCCCTAGAAAACTCCTAACTCCTCTAACATTGGTGGGATGTGGAAGTTTAGCAATTACATCTACTTTAGCTCTATCCACTTCAATTCCTTCTTTTGAAATTTTATGTCCAAGAACGATACCTTCTTTAACCATGAAATGGCATTTCTCCCAATTAAGTACTAGATTTGATTGTTCGCATCTAATAAGCATTCGTTCCAGATTAACTAGACATGATTCAAATGTATCACCGAAGACTGAAAAGTCATCCATGAAAACTTCCATGCATTCTTCTATCATGTCGTGAAAAATCGCCATCATACACCTTTGAAAGGTTGCAGGGGCATTGCAAAGTCCAAATGGCATGCGTTTGTAAGCAAAAGTACCATAAGGGCACGTGAATGTGGTTTTCTCTTGATCTTCGGGTGCTATTGGAATTTGAAAATATCCGGAAAATCCATCTAGAAAACAATAGTAACTATTTTCGGCTAATCTTTCCAACATTTGATCAATGAAAGGTAAGGGAAAGTGATCTTTTCTGGTGGCGTCATTTAATTTTCTATAATCAATACATACACGCCATCATGTTACAGTTCTAGTAGGAATAAGCTCATTTTTTTCATTTGTAATGACAGTCATGCCACCCTTCTTAGGCACGCATTGAACTGGGCTTACCCATGGACTATCAGAGATTGGATAAATTAGACCTGCATCTAGCAGTTTAATAATTTCTTTCTTAACTACATCTTGCATATTAGGATTTAGTCTTCGTTGGCGTTGCACATACATTTTATGACCTTCTTCCATAAGGATTTTATGTGTGCAATACGAAGGACTTATTCCTTTAATATCATGAATCTTCCATGCAATGGCTGGTTTATGAGCTTTTAACACAGAAATGAGTTGTGATTTCTCATTTTCAGTAAGAGAAGACAATATTATTACAGGTAATTCAGATTCACCATGTAAATAAGCGTATTCCAAATGGTTTGGAAGTGGCTTTAACTCTAATTTCGGAGGTTCTTCTATCGATGATTTGTATCGATATCTGTCTTCTTCTTTTAGCATTTGAATTTCTTCTGTTGTTGGTTCATATCCATTAGCTATAAGTGTAGCTAACATTTCAGCTTCATCAATTGGTTCATTACCTTCTCCTAAAGAACATTCTCCTGTTCCTTGTAATTCTGGAAATTCTTCTAATAATTCTGCATGTGCATCTATAGTTTGAATATAATAACATGTATCATCTGCAGATTGTGGTTGTTGCATTGCTCTATCAACTGAAATGGTAACACTCTCGTCCTCTATACTTAGGGTCAGTTTCTTACCGAACACGTCTATCATTGCTTTAGCCGTATTTAAGAATGGTCTTCCTAATATGAGAGGAACTTGAGAATCTTCTTCCATGTCCAGAACAACAAAATCTACTGGAAATACTAAAGTACCAACTTTAACTAGCATGTTCTCCATTATCCCTCTAGGATATTTTATTGATCTATCGGCTAGTTGTATGCTTATTCTAGTTGGTTTCAATTCTCCAAGGTCTAGTTTAGTGTATAGTGAATACGGCATTAGATTTATACTAACACCTAAGTCTGCCAATGCTTCTATTGAACTAAGACTACCCAGAAAACATGGAATTGTGAAACTTCCTGGATCAGATAATTTTTCTAGTATCTTATTCAACAGCACTGCTGAATAATTAGCATTCATAGTAACAGCCGAGAGTTCTTCCATTTTCTTTCTATTTGAGATTAGATCTTTCAAGAATTTAGCATATCTAGGCATTCCTGAAATCACATCAATGAAAGGAAGATTTACATTTATCTGTTTAAACATATCCAAGAATTTGGATTGCTCGGCTTCAAGTTTCTCTTTCTTCATTTTACTCGGGTAAGGAAGTGGTGGTTGGTATGGTTTAACATAAGGTTTAGCCTTAACTGTGTTATCTTCATTAACCTTTTCAACTACCGGTTCTTTTTCCTTATCTTGATTAGGTTGGGGTTCTTGTGGAGTAGGAATAGCTTCATCAGAAGTTACAGGTATTTCAGGTGGTTTAAGTGTTGTACCACTTCTTGTGGTAATGGCTTTAGCTGTTTCATTCCGGGGGTTAGAATTTGTATCACTAGGTAGACTTCCCGGTTTTCTTTCACCTATTAACCTTGCTAGGTTACTTACTTCTTGTTCCAGATTTTGAATAGAAGCTTGTTGATTTCTAAATGCTTGAGCATTTTGTTCATTAGTTTGTTTCTGAGATGTGAAAAATTGCGTTTGAGTTTTAACTAGCTTCGTCATCATATCTTCTAAATTCGGCTTTTTATCATCGGTTTGTTGTGGTGGTTTGTTTTGAAAATTAGGTCTTTGCTGATTGTAATTATTATTGGATACTTGTTGATTGCTAGGACCTTGTTGGTTGTTGTATGGAATATTTCTGTTATAATTCTGGTTTTGATTGTAAATCGGTCTTGGCGGTTGATAATTATTCTGATAATTATTACCAGGTCTTTGGTTTATGTGTAGTGACCCGAACTTTTCCATGTTTATATATATTAATTGAGATTGATATTTACATGATTAAATGTTTCCAACATATTAAGCAATCAAACTTGTTAAGACTTGATTAATTGAAATAGGTTTCATATAGACAATTGACTACCCAAGTTGACCGGTGATTCACGAACGTTAAAACTTGTAAAAACTATATGATGACATATATATGGTTATATATATAGTTAACATGATATTATGATAAGTAAACATATCATTAAGTATATTAACAATGAACTACATATGTAAAAACAAGACTACTAACTTAATGATTTTGAAACGAGACATATATGTAACGATTATCGTTGTAACGACATTTAATGTATATATATCATATTAAGAGATATTTGTACATCATAATATCATGGTAATATAATAATTTAAAAACTCTTTTGATATTATAAACATTGGGTTAACAACATTTAACAAGATCGTTAACCTAAAGGTTTCAAAACAACATTTACATGTAACGACTAACGATGACTTAACGACTCAGTTAAAATGTATATACATGTAGTGTTTTAATATGTATTCATACACTTTTGAAAGACTTCAAGACACTTATCAAAATACTTCTACTTAACAAAAATGCTTACAATTACATCCTCGTTCAGTTTCATCAACAATTCTACTCGTATGCACCCGTATTCGTACTCGTACAATACACAGCTTTTAGATGTATGTACTATTGGTATATACACTCCAATGATCAGCTCTTAGCAGCCCATGTGAGTCACCTAACACATGTAGGAACCATCATTTGGCAACTAGCATGAAATATCTCATAAAATTACAAAAATATGAGTAATCATTCATGACTTATTTACATGAAAACAAAATTACATATCCTTTATATCTAATCCATACACCAACGACCAAAAACACCTACAAACACTTTCATTCTTCAATTTTCTTCATCTAATTGATCTCTCTCAAGTTCTATCTTCAAGTTCTAAGTGTTCTTCATAAATTCCAAAAGTTCTAGTTTCATAAAATCAAGAATACTTTCAAGTTTGCTAGCTCACTTCCAATCTTGTAAGGTGATCATCCAACCTCAAGAAATCTTTGTTTCTTATAGTAGGTTATCATTCTAATACAAGGTAATAATCATATTCAAACTTTGGTTCAATTTCTATAACTATAACAATCTTATTTCAAGTGATGATCTTACTTGAACTTGTTTTCGTGTCATGATTCTGCTTCAAGAACTTCGAGCCATCCAAGGATCCATTGAAGCTAGATCCATTTTTCTCTTTTCCAGTAGGTTTATCCAAGGAACTTAAGGTAGTAATGATGTTCATAACATCATTCGATTCATACATATAAAGCTATCTTATTCGAAGGTTTAAACTTGTAATCACTAGAACATAGTTTAGTTAATTCTAAACTTGTTCGCAAACAAAAGTTAATCCTTCTAACTTGACTTTTAAAATCAACTAAACACATGTTCTATATCTATATGATATGCTAACTTAATGATTTAAAACCTGGAAACACGAAAAACACCGTAAAACCGGATTTACGCCGTCGTAGTAATACCGCGGGCTGTTTTGGGTTAGTTAATTAAAAACTATGATAAACTTTGATTTTAAAGTTGTTATTCTGAGAAAATGATTTTTATTATGAACATGAAACTATATCCAAAAATTATGATTAAACTCAAAGTGGAAGTATGTTTTCTAAAATGGTCATCTAGACGTCGTTCTTTCGACTGAAATGACTACCTTTACAAAAATGACTTGTAACTTATTTTTCCGACTATAAACCTATACTTTTCTGTTTAGATTCATAAAATAGAGTTCAATATGAAACCATAGCAATTTGATTCACTCAAAACGGATTTAAAATGAAGAAGTTATGGGTAAAACAAGATTGGATAATTTTTCTCATTTTAGCTACGTGAAAATTGGTAACAAATCTATTCCAACCATAACTTATTCAACTTGTATTGTATATTATGTAATCTTGAGATACGATAGACACGTATACAATGTTTCGACCTATCATGTCGACACATCTATATATATTTCGGAACAACCATAGACACTCTATATGTGAATGTTGGAGTTAGCTATACAGGGTTGAGGTTGATTCCAAAATATATATAGTTTGAGTTGTGATCAATACTGAGATACGTATACACTGGGTCGTGGATTGATTCAAGATAATATTTATCGATTTATTTCTGTACATCTAACTGTGGACAACTAGTTGTAGGTTACTAACGAGGACAGCTGACTTAATAAACTTAAAACATCAAAATATATTAAAAGTGTTGTAAATATATTTTGAACATACTTTGATATATATGTATATATTGTTATAGGTTCGTGAATCAACCAGTGGCCAAGTCTTACTTTCCGACGAAGTAAAAATCTGTGAAAGTGAGTTATAGTCCCACTTTTAAAATCTAATATTTTTGGGATGAGAATACATGCAGGTTTTATAAATGATTTACAAAATAGACACAAGTACTTGAAACTACATTCTATGGTTGAATTATCGAAATCGAATATGCCCCTTTTTATTAAGTCTGGTAATCTATGAATTAGGGAACAGACACCCTAATTGAAGCGAATCCTAAAGATAGATCTATTGGGCCTAACAAACCCCATCCAAAGTACTGGATGCTTTAGTACTTCGAAATTTATATCATATCCGAAGGGTGTCCCGGAATGATGGGGATATTCTTATATATGCATCTTGTTAATGTCGGTTACCAGGTGTTCACCATATGAATGATTTTTATCTCTATGTATGGGATGTGTATTGAAATATGAAATCTTGTGGTCTATTATTATGATTTGATATATATAGGTTAAACCTATAACTCACCAACATTTTTGTTGACGTTTTAAGCATGTTTATTCTCAGGTGATTATTAAGAGCTTCCGCTGTCGCATACTTAAATAAGGACGAGATTTGGAGTCCATGCTTGTATGATATTGTGTAAAAACTGCATTCAAGAAACTTATTTTGTTGTAACATATTTGTATTGTAAACCATTATGTAATGGTCGTGTGTAAACAGGATATTTTAGATTATCATTATTTGATAATCTACGTAAAGCTTTTTAAAACCTTTATCTATGAAATAAAGGTTATGGTTTGTTTTAAAAATGAATGCAGTCTTTGAAAAACGTCTCATATAGAGGTCAAAACCTCGCAACGAAATCAATTAATATGGAACGTTTTTAATCAATAAGAACGGGACATTTCAGTTGGTATCCGAGCGTTGGTCTTAGAGAATCAGAATTTTGCATTAGTGTGTCTTATCGAGTTTGTTAGGATGCATTAGTGAGTCTGGACTTCGACCGTGTTTACTTGAAAAATGATTGCTTAACAAATTTTGTTGGAAACTATATATTTTTAACATGTGAATATTATGTGATATATTAATCTCTTAACGCGTTTGATATTATGTGATAGATGTCTACCTCTAGAACAAGTCCCATTGACTCACCTAATAATAATGAAGAGTCAAATGTAAATTGGAATGATTTGTGGACTGATTCACAAGTTCCCGAAGAGGAACCGGAAGAAGAGTCGGAACCGGAAGAAGAATCGGAACCGGATGAAGAAATAGAACCGGTGGGGGAAATAATAAAACGGTTAAGTAAAAGAAAATCCTCAACCAACCGACCAAGGTTAATTATGGTCAATGGTGTTTCCGCCAAGGAAGCAAAATATTGGGAGGATTACCAATTCTCCGATGAATCGGATTCCGATGAGAATTCCGATGATGTTATAGAAATTACCCCAACTGAATTTAAAAAGGTAAAAGAAAATAATAAGGGAAAGGGCATAAAAATAGAGAAATCTAATTCCAACCCCGATGAACTTTATATGTATCGTCAACCCCCGAAGTTCTTAAGTTGTAACAATGACCCGGGAACCTCTAAACCACCAGGTTTTTCTAAACCAATGTGGAAAATAACGGCTCGTATTAGGGGAACAACATATATCCCTAGAAACTTGGCAAAACGAACCAAAACCGAAGAAGAAGAAACAAGCGAGTCGGAATAAGATAGTTGTATTCGTGTGGTGTAATATATGTAATATAGTGTGCCTATGCTTTATGATATATGTAAAAATTGCTTGTATTAATAAGTATTTTTTTTATAAATCTAACTCTTGTCTATTTTACAGTATAAAAACACAAAATGGATAGACAACCCAATATTTTAAGAGACCTACCCGGAGACATGATTGATGAAATCTTGTCTAGAGTTGGTCAGAATTCTTCGGCACAACTATTTAAGGCGAGATCAGTTTGTAAGGCATTCGAAGAACGTTCCAAGAATGCCTTGGTTTATAAAAGGCTTTCGTTCGAAAGATGGGGGATATCACATTGGGAAATCCATAAGTTACGATGTGTTTACTTTGACGCATATATTGCGGGGAACCCAAATGCTATTTTACGCAATGGGTTAAGAAATTATTTTGACTCAATATATCCGAATATTGGACTTCGTGATTTAGAAAAAGCGGCTAACATGCAACATAAAGAAGCATGTTATGCTTACGGATTAGTAATGTTCGCTTCTCACCAAAGTGAGAACAAGAACATCGGGCTACAACTATTAAACAAAACGTTCCCACAAGTGACGGAGTCGGTAATTAGGGTAAGAAATGAGGTTTTTAGATTATTACGGGACTGCTGGACATTACGTAACCCTCGTCCCTTTGACGACGTTACAACACGCTGTCTTATCAACGGCCATAACGGTTATGTTCCACAAGACCAAGGATGGGAAGTAGTCCTGGTAAAACCAGAATGCATGACTTGTTTCTGGACGTATGAATTACGTGTCTTTATTGTCTTTGCTGAACGACTTGTGTACTAGCTAGAATTATCTTCACAACTATCTTGTATCAAAGTTATTGTGTGCTATATTTCATGCTTTATGTAAAATAAGCGGTATTGTAAGTTTGTAAAATATTGTATAAAAGTTTGAACGCGAAATATTATTATAATCAGTTTTTCATATAGAATTGTAGTAGTTGAATTGTATATTAGCTACTAAGTATGAACTTAACGGGAAATGGCACCGACTACTCGACACACCGTGAATATGAATGAAGAGGAATTCCGTACTTTTCTAGCTTCAAACATAGCCGCAGTACAGGCTGCGCTACATACCAACAATAACCTTGGATCTAGCAGTACAGGAAATCGTGTAGGATGCACCTACAAAGAATTCACTGCCTGCAAACCTTTGGAATTTGATGGAACCGAAGGACCGATCGGATTGAAACGGTGGACCGATAAGGTCGAATCGGTGTTTGCCATAAGTAAGTGTACTGAAGAGGACAAAGTGAAGTACGCTACGCATACCTTCACAGGTTCTGCGTTAACATGGTGGAATACCTATCTAGAGCAAGTGGGACAAGATGATGCGTACGCACTACCGTGGTCAGCATTCAAGCACTTGATGAACGAGAAGTACCGTCCCAGAACCGAGGTCAATAAGCTCAAGACAGAACTTAGAGGGTTACGAACCCAAGGATTTGATATTACCACGTACGAAAGACGATTCACAGAATTGTGCCTATTGTGTCCGGGAGCGTTCGAAGATGAGGAAGAGAAGATCGACGCGTTTGTGAAAGGATTACCGGAAAGAATCCAAGAAGATATAAGTTCACACGAGCCCGCCTCCATACAACAGGCATGTAGAATGGCTCACAAACTAGTGAACCAGATTGAAGAAAGAATTAAAGAACAGACTGCTGAAGAGGCCAATGTGAAGCAAGTCAAAAGAAAGTGGGAGGATAACGGTGATAAGAATCACCAATACAACAACAATAGCAATTACAACAATAATCGCAACAATTATCCCAACAATCGCAACATCAATCGCAACTACAACAAACGGCCCAACAACAACAACAACAACAACAACAGCAACAGCAACTACAACAATCATCCCAATAACAATAATAACCGCAACAACAACAACAACAATCAGAAGCAGCTATGCCAAAGGTGTGAAAAGTATCACTCGGGGTTCTGCACCAAATTTTGCAACAAGTGTAAAAGAAATGGTCATAGCGCGGCGAAGTGTGAGGTCTACGGACCAGGGGTTAATAGAACGAAAGGAACAAATGGTGTCGGAACGAGTAATGGCGGAGCAAGTAGTGTCGGAGCAAGTTATGCCAATGTAGTTTGTTATAAATGTGGAAAACCGGGCCACATTATTAGAAATTGCCCGAACCAGGAGAACACGAATGGACAAGGCCGTGGAAGAGTTTTCAATATTAATGCGGCAGAGGCACAGGAAGACCCGGAGCTTGTTACGGGTACGTTTCTTATTGACAATAAATCTGCTTACGTTTTATTTGATTCGGGTGCGGATAGAAGCTATATGAGTAGAGATTTTTGTGCTAAATTAAGTTGTCCATTGACGCCTTTGGATAGTAAATTTTTACTCGAATTAGCAAATGGTAAATTAATTTCAGCAGATAATATATGTCGGAATCGAGAAATTAAACTGGTTAGCGAAACATTTAAGATTGATTTGATACCAGTAGAGTTAGGGAGTTTTGATGTGATTATCGGTATGGACTGGTTGAAAGAAGTGAAAGCGGAGATCGTTTGTTACAAAAATGCAATTCGCATTATACGAGAAAAAGGAAAACCCTTAATGGTGTACGGAGAAAAGGGCAACACGAAGCTACATCTTATTAGTAATTTGAAAGCACAAAAACTAATAAGAAAAGGTTGCTATGTTGTTCTAGCACACGTCGAGAAAGTACAAACTGAAGAAAAGAGCATCAATGATGTTCCCGTCGCAAAAGAATTTCCTGATGTATTTCCGAAAGAATTACCGGGATTACCCCCACATCGATCCGTTGAATTTCAAATAGATCTTGTACCAGGAGCTGCACCAATAGCTCGTGCTCCTTACAGACTCGCACCCAGCGAGATGAAAGAACTGCAAAGCCAATTACAAGAACTTTTAGAGCGTGGTTTCATTCGACCAAGCACATCACCGTGGGGAGCTCCTGTTTTGTTTGTCAAGAAGAAAGATGGTACATTCAGGTTGTGTATCGACTATTGAGAGTTGAACAAACTTACCATCAAGAACCGCTACCCACTACCGAGAATCGACGACTTATTTGATCAACTACAAGGCTCGTCTGTTTATTCAAAGATTGACTTACGTTCCGGGTATCATCAAATGCGGGTGAAAGAAGATGATATTCCAAAGACTGCTTTCAGAACACGTTACGGTCATTACGAGTTTTTGGTCATGCCGTTTGGTTTAACTAATGCACCAGCTGTGTTCATGGACCTTATGAACTGAGTGTGTGGACCATACCTTGACAAGTTTGTCATTGTTTTCATTGATGACATACTTATTTACTCAAAGAATGACCAAGAACACGGTGAACATTTGAGAAAGGTGTTAGAAGTATTGAGGAAGGAAGAATTGTACGCTAAGTTTTCAAAGTGTGCATTTTGGTTGGAAGAAGTTCAATTCCTCGTTCACATAGTGAACAAAGAAGGTATTAAGGTGGATCCGGCAAAGATAGAAACTGTTGAAAAGTGGGAAACCCCGAAAACTCCAAAACACATACGCCAGTTTTTAGGACTAGCTGGTTACTACAGAAGGTTCATCCAAGACTTTTCCAGAATAGCAAAACCCTTGACTGCATTAACGCATAAAGGGAAGAAATTTGAATGGAATGATGAACAAGAGAAAGCGTTTCAGTTATTGAAGAAAAAGCTAACTACGGCACCTATATTGTCATTGCCTGAAGGGAATGATGATTTTGTGATTTATTGTGACGCATCAAAGCAAGGTTTCGGTTGTGTATTAATGCAACGAACGAAGGTGATTGCTTATGCGTCTAGACAATTGAAGATTCACGAGCAAAATTATACGACGCATGATTTGGAATTAGGCGCGGTTGTTTTTGCATTAAAGACTTGGAGGCACTACTTATATGGGGTCAAAAGTATTATATATACCGACCACAAAAGTCTTCAACACATATTTAATCAGAAACAACTGAATATGAGGCAGCGTAGGTGGATTGAATTATTGAATGATTACGACTTTGAGATTCGTTACCACCCGGGGAAGGCAAATGTGGTAGCCGATGCCTTGAGCAGGAAGGACAGAGAACCCATTCGAGTAAAATCTATGAATATAATGATTCATAATAACCTTACTACTCAAATAAAGGAGACGCAACAAGGAGTTTTAAAAAAGGGAAATTTAAAGGATGAAATACCCAAAGGATCGGAGAAGCATCTTAATATTCGGGAAGACGGAACCCGGTATAGGGCTGAAAGGATTTGGGTACCAAAATTTGGAGATATGAGAGAAATGGTACTTAGAGAAGCTCATAAAACCAGATACTCAATACATCCTGGAACGGGGAAGATGTACAAGGATCTCAAGAAACATTTTTGGTGGTCGGGTATGAAAGCCGATGTTGCTAAATATGTAGGAGAATGTTTGACGTGTTCTAAGGTCAAAGCGGAGCATCAGAAACCATCAGGTCTACTTCAACAACCCGAAATCCCGGAATGGAAATGGGAAAACATTACCATGGATTTCATCACTAAATTGCCAAGGACTGCAAGTGGTTTTGATACTATTTGGGTAATAGTTGATCGTCTCACCAAATCAGCACACTTCCTGCCAATAAGAGAAGATGACAAGATGGAGAAGTTAGCACGACTGTATTTGAAGGAAGTCGTCTCCAGACATGGAATACCAATCTCTATTATCTCTGATAGGGATGGCAGATTTATTTCAAGATTCTGGCAGACATTACAGCAAGCATTAGGAACTCGTCTAGACATGAGTACTGCCTATCATCCACAAACCGATGGGCAGAGCGAAAGGACGATACAAACGCTTGAAGACATGCTACGAGCATGTGTTATTGATTTCGGAAACAGTTGGGATCGACATCTACCGTTAGTAGAATTTTCCTACAACAACAGCTACCATTCAAGCATTGAGATGGCGCCGTTTGAAGCACTTTATGGTAGAAAGTGCAGGTCTCCGATTTGTTGGAGTGAAGTGGGGGATAGACAGATTACGGGTCCGGAGATTATACAAGAAACTACCGAAAAGATCATCCAAATTCAACAACGGTTGAAAACTGCCCAAAGTCGACAAAAGAGCTACGCTGACATTAAAAGAAAAGATATAGAATTTGAAATTGGAGAGAAGGTCATGCTTAAAGTTGCACCTTGGAAAGGCGTTGTTCGATTTGGTAAACGAGGGAAATTAAATCCAAGGTATATTGGACCATTCAAGATTATTGATCGTGTCGGACCAGTAGCTTACCGACTTGAGTTACCTCAACAACTCGCGGCTGTACATAACACTTTCCACGTCTCGAAATTGAAGAAATGTTTTGCTAAAGAAGATCTCACTATTCCGTTAGATGAAATCCAAATCAACGAAAAACTTCAATTCATCGAAGAACCCGTCGAAATAATGGATCGTGAAGTTAAAAGACTTAAGCAAAACAAGATACCAATTGTTAAGGTTCGATGGAATGCTCGTAGAGGACCCGAGTTCACCTGGGAGCGTGAAGATCAGATGAAGAAGAAATACCCGCATCTCTTTCCAAAAGATTCGTCAACACCTTCAACAGCTTAAAATTTCGGGACGAAATTTATTTAACGGGTAGGTACTGTAGTGACCCGAACTTTTCCATGTTTATATATATTAATTGAGATTGATATTTACATGATTAAATGTTTCCAACATATTAAGCAATCAAACTTGTTAAGACTTGATTAATTGAAATAGGTTTCATATAGACAATTGACTACCCAAGTTGACCGGTGATTCACGAACGTTAAAACTTGTAAAAACTATATGATGACATATATATGGTTATATATATAGTTAACATGATATTATGATAAGTAAACATATCATTAAGTATATTAACAATGAACTACATATGTAAAAACAAGACTACTAACTTAATGATTTTGAAACGAGACATATATGTAACGATTATCGTTGTAACGACATTTAATGTATATATATCATATTAAGAGATATTTGTACATCATAATATCATGATAATATAATAATTTAAAATCTCTTTTGATATTATAAACATTGGGTTAACAACATTTAACAAGATCGTTAACCTAAAGGTTTCAAAACAACATTTACATGTAACGACTAACGATGACTTAACGACTCAGTTAAAATGTATATACATGTAGTGTTTTAATATGTATTCATACACTTTTGAAAGACTTCAAGACACTTATCAAAATACTTCTACTTAACAAAAATGCTTACAATTACATCCTCGTTCAGTTTCATCAACAATTCTACTCGTATGCACCCGTATTCGTACTCGTACAATACACAGCTTTTAGATGTATGTACTATTGGTATATACACTCCAATGATCACTTCTTAGCAGCCCATGTGAGTCACCTAACACATGTGGGAACCATCATTTGGCAACTAGCATGAAATATCTCATAAAATTACAAAAATATGAGTAATCATTCATGACTTATTTACATGAAAACAAAATTACATATCCTTTATATCTAATCCATACACCAACGACCAAAAACACCTACAAACACTTTCATTCTTCAATTTTCTTCATCTAATTGATCTCTCTCAAGTTCTATCTTCAAGTTCTAAGTGTTCTTCATAAATTCCAAAAGTTCTAGTTTCATAAAATCAAGAATACTTTCAAGTTTGCTAGCTCACTTCCAATCTTGTAAGGTGATCATCCAACCTCAAGAAATCTTTGTTTCTTACAGTAGGTTATCATTCTAATACAAGGTAATAATCATATTCAAACTTTGGTTCAATTTCTATAACTATAACAATCTTATTTCAAGTGATGATCTTACTTGAACTTGTTTTCGTGTCATGATTCTGCTTCAAGAACTTCGAGCCATCCAAGGATCCATTGAAGCTAGATCCATTTTTCTCTTTTCCAGTAGGTTTATCCAAGGAACTTAAGGTAGTAATGATGTTCATAACATCATTCGATTCATACATATAAAGCTATCTTATTCGAAGGTTTAAACTTGTAATCACTAGAACATAGTTTAGTTAATTCTAAACTTGTTCGCAAACAAAAGTTAATCCTTCTAACTTGACTTTTAAAATCAACTAAACACATTTTCTATATCTATATGATATGCTAACTTAATGATTTAAAACCTGGAAACACGAAAAACACCGTAAAACCGGATTTACGCCGTCGTAGTAACACCGCGGGCTGTTTTGGGTTAGTTAATTAAAAACTATGATAAACTTTGATTTTAAAGTTGTTATTCTGAGAAAATGATTTTTATTATGAACATGAAACTATATCCAAAAATTATGATTAAACTCAAAGTGGAAGTATGTTTTCTAAAATGGTCATCTAGACGTCGTTCTTTCGACTGAAATGACTACCTTTACAAAAATGACTTGTAACTTATTTTTCCGACTATAAACCTATACTTTTCTGTTTAGATTCATAAAATAGAGTTCAATATGAAACCATAGCAATTTGATTCACTCAAAACGGATTTAAAATGAAGAAGTTATGGGTAAAACAAGATTGGATAATTTTTCTCATTTTAGCTACGTGAAAATTGGTAACAAATCTATTCCAACCATAACTTAATCAACTTGTATTGTATATTATGTAATCTTGAGATACCATAGACACGTATACAATGTTTCGACCTATCATGTCGACACATCTATATATATTTCGGAACAACCATAGACACTCTATATGTGAATGTTGGAGTTAGCTATACAGGGTTGAGGTTGATTCCAAAATATATATAGTTTGAGTTGTGATCAATACTGAGATACGTATACACTGGGTCGTGGATTGATTCAAGATAATATTTATCGATTTATTTCTGTACATCTAACTGTGGACAACTAGTTGTAGGTTACTAACGAGGACAGCTGACTTAATAAACTTAAAACATCAAAATATATTAAAAGTGTTGTAAATATATTTTGAACATACTTTGATATATGTATATATTGTTATAGGTTCGTGAATCAACCAGTGGCCAAGTCTTACTTCCCGACGAAGTAAAAATCGGTGAAAGTGAGTTATAGTCCCACTTTTAAAATCTAATATTTTTGGGATGAGAATACATGCAGGTTTTATAAATGATTTACAAAATAGACACAAGTACGTGAAACTACATTCTATGGTTGAATTATCGAAATCGAATATGCCCCTTTTTATTAAGTCTGGTAATCTATGAATTAGGTAACAGACACCCTAATTGACGCGAATCCTAAAGATAGATCTATTGGGCCTAACAAACCCCATCCAAAGTACTGGATGCTTTAGTACTTCGAAATTTATATCATATCCGAAGGGTGTCCCGGAATGATGGGGATATTCTTATATATGCATCTTGTTAATGTCGGTTACCAGGTGTTCACCATATGAATGATTTTTATCTCTATGTATGGGATGTGTATTGAAATATGAAATCTTGTAGTCTATTATTATGATTTGATATATATAGGTTAAACCTATAACTCACCAACATTTTTGTTGACGTTTTAAGCATGTTTATTCTCAGGTGATTATTAAGAGCTTCCGCTGTCGCATACTTAAATAAGGACGAGATTTGGAGTCCATGCTTGTATGATATTGTGTAAAAACTGCATTCAAGAAACTTATTTTGTTGTAACATATTTGTATTGTAAACCATTATGTAATGGTCGTGTGTAAACAGGATATTTTAGATTATCATTATTTGATAATCTACGTAAAGCTTTTTAAAACCTTTATCTATGAAATAAAGGTTATGGTTTGTTTTAAAAATGAATGCAGTCTTTGAAAAATGTCTCATATAGAGGTCAAAACCTCGCAACGAAATCAATTAATATGGAACATTTTTAATCAATAAGAACGGGACATTTCATTATGTATGAAATATTCTCTCTTTGTTCCATTGTTAATTCAATACTGAGACAATCTTTTGTCAAATGTGGTCCTCCACACTGCTCACAACTAATTCGTATTGAGTGAATATCTTTAGTCATCTTTTCCATTCGTCTCTCCACAGCATCTATCTTTGCGGAAATGGAATCTAAGTCATGGCTAGAATCGGCTCTAGCTGCTTTAGATGATCTAACGATATCTTTTTTTTGGTGCCACTCATGTGAGTGGGAAGCAGTGTTATCAATAATTTTGTAAGCATCAGTTTCGGTTTTCTTCATAATAGAACCACCAGCTGCTATATCTATGTCTTTTCTTGTAGTGATGTCGCATCCTTGGTAGAATATTTGTACTATTTGACAGGTGTCTAAACCATGTTGCGGACATCCTCTTAACAACTTTCCAAATCTAGTCCACGCCTCATATAGAGTTTCATTTGGCTTCTGTGTAAACGTAATAATTTCTGCTTGAAGTCTTACGGCTTTAGATGCAGGAAAGAATTGTTTAAGAAATTTTTCAACTAAAACGTCCCATGTATCAATCGCCCCTTCAGGTAACGATTCCAACCAATCTTTGGCTTCTCCCTTTAAAGTCCAGGGAAATAACATGAGATATATCTGTTCATCCTCCACTTCTCTTATTTTAAATAGTGTGCAGATCCTATTAAAGGTACGAAGATGTTCATTTGGATCTTCCTTCAGCGCACCACTAAATTGGCATTGATTAGTCACCATGTGTAGAATTTGTCCTTTGATTTCATAATCTGGCGCATTAATGTCTGGATGAGTAATTGCGTGACCTTGGCCAGTGCGTTTAGCTCTCATTCGGTCTTCCATACTTAAAGGTTCTGTTACTTCCATAATTGAATTTGTTGAATTTGAATCACTAGAGGATTCTGATTTTATGGTACGTTCCTCAACAATCTCTGTTTGAATGATTGGTGGTTCCGGAGGAAAATTTAATGGTTCAGGATCTACGAATCGTTCCTGAATATTCTCCGGATTCTCAATTGTGAGGTCGGGTTCAAAAAATGGATTATCGGAAATTTGAACTGGAGTACTTGGTCGACTGGATGACGATTCTAAAGAAAAATCAACGGCAGTAATATTTGCTAAATGTCTTGATCTAGTTACAGGTGGTGAACGTACAAAAGGTGGTGAACGTCTTGCTCGGTGCATTCACTGAATATCCTATTAGTTTTTAAAAGGAAAGAAAAATTATAATAAGTTATCCAATCAATAGACTTTTCTGATTTTGCCCACGTTTCGAATAGCCAAAAGATGCAGCAGAGGGGCAGGATTCGTTTGGTCTCAATATAATTGAGGACTGTTTGGCTCCAATAACCCGGTCCACGTACAAATCCAACTATTACTACAAACCAGAAAATTTTGATGTCTATCAATTTAACCACTTAAAATAAATTTTCGTAATTTTAAGAAATTTAGATAAGAAGTAGAATAAAAATCTATGTCCTAAAACTAGAATAGCGAGAAATAAGAAAGAAAAAGAGCTCGTCGAAAAAGGTCGAAAAAGAAAAATGGTTGAAAAATAAAAGGTGACGGAAAAATAAAAGAAACTTATAAAACTTAAAAACACTTGACTAACCTAACCTTATTACTACAACTAACTTAAAATTATAATCGCAAATTGAGATTACTAATTGGAATGATAATTGATACATAGTAAAAGGTGTCTAAAAATATTAAAGCTTACAGGAAAAACTATATCCCAAATGGCAATAACTTAAAAAAAAAACTAAAACTTAAAAAGGCGTCGCAAAATTCTAAAGTACCTAAATCTTAGTCTAAAGAAAAAGCACTTAAGGGATTTTACGGCAAAGCCTAAAAATCTAGAAGTAAAAATAACTATGGCAAAAACTAAGTTTAAAACTAAATATGAGCTAAAAATACAAATATCACGCTAAAACGATTAAAAAGGGACAAAATATAAAAATATACAAAAAGTTGTAAAAAGTACAATTTTTATAAAAATATTATTTTTATATTATTTATTTATTAAAACTATTAATTTTACAATTTAATTAAACTAATTTAACTAAAATATAAATTAAATAAAAAGTAAAACTAATAATAATAATAATAATAATTAATTAGGATTAATAATAATAATAATTAATAATTACCCGTAATTAAATGCAGCAAACTCTGGTACAGTTTTGAAATTCGACGTTTTTTTTTTCTTTTTATATTTTCTGTTTTATATTTTTCTGTTTTAAAATCTAAATATTTATATAATAAAAACTTATATTTAAAAACTAAAATAAAAATAGAACTACTTTATAATTTTATAAATAAAAATCGTAAAACTAGATTTATATATATTTTTTATTTTTTATTTTTTAAGTTTTTTTTTATATTTTAAATAAAAACAAAATACTTAAATAAAACTTATATAAAAATAAAGAAACTTTATAAAACTTAAATATTTAACAAAATCTTAAAAATACTTATATTTTTGTTTTTCTTTTTATATTTTTGAATATTTAAAACGTATTTTTATAAAAACGAATTTTAATAAAAGTAAACTAAAAATCTTTTTTTTTTTTTTATATTAGCGTTGCGCTTCCGGCTTTTAAGCGATTCCCCGGCAGCGGCGCCAAAAATACTTGATGTTTGAGCAGAGGTGTATAAAATACTATTAAATTTTACAAGAAAATACTATTAAATACGATACAATTTTACACAAGATATTTATTTATTTATAGAATGGATATACTTAAACCTTGCTACAACACTTATAGGCAGTGTACCTAATCGTACAGTAGTGTAGTTTTTAGTAAGTCCGGTTCGTTCCACAGGGAAAATCTTTAAACAAAGCTTAACGCTATATTAGTTTACTTTTATAAAAATACAAATATATATATAAGTAATATTATTATTATAAAGGGGGGTTTTTACCGTTTAATGACCGGTTTGTCGATACAAAAACTTTAGTCGCAGTTAAAACCAAATGTAAAATAATAAATAAATACAAGACTTAATTTAAAGCGTAAAGTAAATAACGATAATGAAATTTCGAATAATAAAAGTGCGATAAAATAAACTTGCGATAATTAAAAAGTACGATAATTAAAAAGTACGATAATTAAAAGTGCAATTAAATACAATAACAAAAAAATGCGATAATTAGAAGTGCAATTAAATATAAAATAAAGGAAATTAAATATGAAAAATAATTATGCTTATTTAAACTTCTGTAATCATGATGTTTGACGTGTTGATTTTAGTTTTATGCCCATGGGTTAATTGTCCTTTGTCTTGGATTATTTAATATGTCCGTATGGTTTTTGTCCATAATAGTCCATCAGTCATAAATATAAAGTGTGAGTGTCCTCGTCAAATTATCCTTATACCCGAAGTTAAATATTCCAACTAATTGGGGACTTAAACTGTAACAAGATTTTAATACTTTGTTTAATAATTACACTAGGATGTCGACTGAGTGTAACCCAAGGTTTTAATATTTTGTTATCAATTATACCAAGTGTCCTTGTACATAATTTCACCCCTGTTTTAATTATTCTAGTGGCTATTAATCCATTCCCGTGTCCGGTTAAATGAACGATTATTCGTACATATAAATACCCCGCCCATCGTGTCCGATCGAGTGTATATGGTAATTTATAGGGACGCCTAATTGTAAATCTTTATATTAACATTAACAAACTATCATTTAGTTAAACAAATATAAAGCCCATTAATAGCCCATAGTCTAATTTCCACAAGTGTCATTCTTTTGTCCAAACCCCAATTATGGTACAAAGCCCAATTACCCAATTTTAGTAATTAGCCCAACATCATGATTACTTCGGATTAAATAAGCATAATAATAACTTAGCTACGAGACATTAAATTAAAAAGGTTGAACATAACTTACAATGATTAAAAATAGCGTAGCGTTACACGAACAGAATTTCGACTTACACCCTTACAACATTCGCTAACATACCCTTATTATTAGGATTTAAAATTAAAATTAAAATTAAAATATAAATTATATATATATTTTTACGTATATAGATAGAGAGATGGATATATATGTTTTTAAAAATGATCAGAATTCGGTTGGCTTTATAGGGAATTGAGTTCAGGGATACTCCGCGACTCACGACAATTTTTGCCTTCAAACTCCGCGAGTCGCGGAGTTTGAAAATACAGCTCACCAACTTTGGAGTCTTTCTTGCCGACGGATTTTTATTATTTATATAATATATATAAATAATTATAAGAATTATTTAAATATTATATTATATTTATGTGCATAGTTGACTTGTAATTTTTAGTCCGTTGCGTCGAGCGTTGAGAGTTGACTCTGGTCCCGGTTCTGGATTTTCGAACGTCCTTGCGTACAATTTAATATCTTGTACTTTGCGTTTTGAATCTTGTACTCTTGTAATTTCGAGACGTTTCTTATCAATAATTGGAACCTCTTTGATTGTATTTTGTACTTTTGAGCTTTTTGGTCGTTTGCGTCTTCAATTCGTCGAATCTGTCTTTTGTCTTCACCTTTTATTATTTAAACGAATATCACTTTTAAATAGAACAATTGCAACTAAAAGCTTGTCTTTCTTGAGGAATAATGCTATGAAATATATGTTCGTTTTTAGCATTATCAATAAGCAGCACAGCTATTTTTTTTTCTTTCTTTTAGACGATACCACTGTATTACCTCATTTTTACCAAACGTCTAAATTCAAATCGATTTCAAAAATTAGAATTGCAGTTAGGTAAGGAATCATACACTCAAACTTTCTGCAAATTACCAAATCTCAATTCGCTATATCGACTCCGAATTTTCGAGTCAAACTTTCGAGTTCAAAAGTCAAACGTATGAACTTTGCTCAAATTTGAATTCATATGAACGTTTCAAGGTAAATTGACGATTCCATTAGTTTCTAAAAACAATTTACCAACAAATTCGTGTTATGAATGTTACCTAAATCGTTGCCAATTGATAAATCATTTTTTTTTTAAACCATAGCAGCGACGGTTTGAGGATAAATATTTATACATTTTTTTTTACTACTTAACCACTTATTATGTGTATCTTTTAATTTCTTAAATATCCGAAAATCATTCTTATAATCGATTATTAAGTGTGCTTGAAAAATGGGTGATTTGATTAAGATATGAAGAAGAAGATAAATAAGAACTGAAAGGTGTACGGGTTATATATTTATAATTTCTGTTATATTTCGGAAAAACGGGCTCAGCCCACTGGTACAAGGTGTTAGAGGATATGCGAGAGGTCGGGGGTTCGAGTCTCTAAAGGAGCATTTTTTTTTTTAAAACAGCTTTTTCATGGAAGGTAGTTCATATTTTTATTATTATCACTTCATTTATTATTATTATTATTATTATTGTTATTATTATTATTATTATTATTATTATTAATATTATTATTGTTATTACCATAATTATTATTATTGTTGTTGTTATTATTATTTATTATTGTTATTATAAGAACTATAATAATAATTATTATTATCATAGTTATATGTATTATAACAATCATTATTATTATAAGTATTATAGTTATTAGTAATATTATTATTAATAGCATAACTATAAGTAGTAAAATTATTATTATTATCGTTATTAATCTTATAAGTATTATTAATGTAATTATTATTGTTAAGGTTATCATTTAAGTAATATTATTATAAGTATCTTAGCAAGATTAATAAAGATGGTATTAATAAAAATTATAGAATTATTATTGTTATCATTAACATAGCTATCAATATTATCATTGTTAATATTGTTGATATGTTTATGAATAGTAGTAAATTTTTATTATAAGGTATTGTTAATATCATTATTATTAATTAAAATTATCACTTTATTTAGATTAACATTATTAGTAAAATTATTAATTTTATCATTATTATCATAATTAGTATTATTAATACTCATTATTAGTATTAGATATGATTATCAAAAATTATTATTTTTATAAAAAAATAAAAAAAAATAACTTATTATTATTACTATTATTATTATTATTATTAAAGATTATCATTATCATTTTTATTATTAGAATTATCATTGTTAATAAAGTTATTATTATTAGTAGTAGTAAATCATTATTATCTAAATTATCATTTTTACAAATAAATATTTTGTACACTATATATACATATTACATATACTAGGATTGTATTAATAATTCACATAACAAACCAATGATATTTCATAAATACAATACTAATCACATATATATGTACATAGATATATTAATATCACTAGATGTATAAATATTAGTCAATATAAATATATATACACAAAATTGATATATACAATATAATTTAAGATATAATGTAAGTATACGTTTTAAAATGGAATTTGGTATAAATTCTATATAACTACAAATATATAAATAATACATACTAATAAATGAAATTTTGTGATTTACATTATATGAATTAATAAATATACAAATGATATAGGTTCGTGAATCCGAGGCCACCCTGCATTGTTCAGTTGTTCAATGTCGTCATATGTATTTTTACTACAAAATACAGTACAATGAGTTTCATTTGCTCCCTTTTTAAATGCTTTTGCAATATATATTTTTGGGACTGAGAATACATGCGCTGCTTTTATAAATGTTTTACGAAATAGACACAAGTACGTGAAACCACATTCTATGGTTGAATTATCGAAATCGAATATGCCCTTTTTATTAAGTCTGGTAATCTAAGAATTAGGGAACAGACACCCTAATTGACGCGAATCCTAAAGATAGATCTATCGGGCCCAACAAGCCCCATCCAAAGTACCGGATGCTTTAGTACTTCGAAATTTATATCATGTCCGAAGGAGGATCCGGGAATGATGGGGATATTCTTAAATATATATTGTGAATGTCGGTTACCAGGTTTTCAATCCATATGAATGATATTTTTGTCTCTATGCATGGGACGTATGTTTATGAGAAATGGAAATATGAAATCTTGTGGTCTATTAACTTTATGAAATGATATATTTATGTTAAACTAATGAACTCACCAACCTTTTGGTTGACACTTTAAAGCATGTTTATTCTCAGGTACGAAAGAAATCTTCCGCTGTGTAATTGTTCATTTTAAAGATATTACTTGGAGTCATTCATGACATATTTCAAAAGACGTTGCATTCGAGTCGTTGAGATCATCAAGATTATTATTAAATCAGTTATAGTTAGATATATTATAAAATGGTATGTGTGCAGTCAACTTTCGTTGTATTGAAAGATTGTCTTTTCAAAAACGAATGCAATGTTTGTAAAATGTATCATATAGAGGTCAAATACCTCGCGATGTAATCAACTGTTGTGAATCGTTTAAAATCGATATGGACTTCGCCCGGATGGATTAGGATGGGTCCTTTCAGTAGTGTTGGAAATTGATGCATGAGTTAATATAATATAATGACACTTGATCAACGTGATTATATTACAGTAAGTCATGCTGAGTTTCTAATGGAACGTGATGATTCACATACCATAACGTCATCATGTACCATGTTACATGACTCTTACATTCTATCTAATCTCCAAACATATCAAGAACATATTTTCCTGATAATTCTATCTTTTCTCTTAAATTCTGATAATTTAACCAATCAAGATCGTACTATTACAATTTCTCTCTTAGAATATTAGTTATGTTCATTCGAAACTTCATACCTACGAATTCTGGACCATTATTTGCTTGACTTAAAGTCGGGAAGAGGAAACAAAAGTATGGAACTCCAAAATATAAAGGAAATGAAGATGGTAGATTTATAGTCAAATATCCGACAAAGCAATCGAAACAGATTATTGCATTCAATCAAAGAAAATTCTAATTTCCTTAATTACCGAAGAACCAAATCTTATTACAAAGATTTTCTCCAAATCCCTTGAACTCTGGAAATCAATCCTATCTACGTCAAAGGATGTGACGAATCTATATTTACTCATTTCACTCTTTTATGATAGCTTCATTCGTACTCTTCGAATAATCGAACTATTTTATCCTTACTACTCAATAGTAATAAAACTCTATTTATCAGCTTATATGCGTCATGAAACATACTTATTGTCAGCCATGACGATTTCAATCAAATTTCGGGACGAAATTTCTTTAACGTGTAGGTACTGTGACGACCCGGAACTTTTCGACCAAATTTAAACTTAATTTTAATACAAACTCGACACGATAAGCAAAGTCTGTAATGTTAAATCTTAAAACTTTTGAACTGTTTACATTGATTCATTTAACCTTTGACCGGTTCCGACGATTCACGAACAATTATTTGTAAATAAATATAGTTATATAAATAAATGTAGGTATATATATAATAAAAATTGAAAATAATAAAATATAATTTAAACATTAAAATTAAATATGTGAAATAAGATATAAAATAATTAAAATAAAATTATATAAAAATATATGATTTCTATACATAATTATTACTATGCAAATATGTTAAAATGTATAAAAATTTAATATCCAATATTAGTTTTATAATATACATTGTATAGTTATATTACATAATCAGTGACATGTAATACTAATGTACTAAATTAATTATTAATATAATTGTTACAATAATATTAGTATTTCTTTCAATATTAATATCAATAATATTATTATTAATATTATTATTTATAGATAAGAAATTTGATATATATATATATACATATATATATATATATATATATATATATATATATATATATATATATATATATATATATATATATATATATATATATATATATATATATAAAGTGATAGATTATTATTACTAATCTTATTATTATCATTAATAATAAGTATTATTACGATTAGTATTATTATAAGTAATATTATTGGAATCATTAATAATACTATTATATTCATCTTTATTGTTATTATCATATGTATTAATGATTATTAAACTTATTAAAATCATTATTTTTGTTATTATTAATAACATCATATCATTATTATTATTATTATTACTTTATCATTAATAATGTTAATATTAGTATTATTAAGTATTTTTATCATTAATCATATTAGTATTTCTATTATTATTACTAGTATTAGGATTATTATTATTATTATAATTAATATTTAATATTAATGTTTGTATAATAAATATTATTATTTTTCCTTATATATTTAAAATACATATATATATATATATATATATATATATATATATATATATATATATATATATATATATATATATATATATATATATAGCCGATATATATATAGATATACAAATGCATATACAAATTTCAGTTAGATATACATAAACAAATATATATAATCAGATATATAAATAAATTTATAAAATCATACATATATATATATATATATATATATATATATATATATATATATATATATATATATATATATATATATATTACACAGCTATTTATATATACTACATATATATACCTATAATGAAATGTCCCGTTCTTATTGATTAAAAACGTTCCATATTAATTGATTTCGTTGCGAGGTTTTGACCTCTTTATGAGACGTTTTTCAAAGACTGCATTCATTTTTAAAACAAACCATAACCTTTATTTCATAAACAAAGGTTTAAAAAGCTTTACGTAGATTATCAAATAATGATAATCTAAAATATCCTGTTTACACACGACCATTACATAATGGTTTACAATACAAATATGTTACAACAAAATAAGTTTCTTGAATGCAGTTTTTACACAATATCATACAAGCATGGACTCCAAATCTCGTCCTTATTTAAGTATGCGACAGCGGAAGCTCTTAATAATCACCTGAGAATAAACATGCTTAAAACGTCAACAAAAATGTTGGTGAGTTATAGGTTTAACCTATATATATCAAATCATAATAATAGACCACAAGATTTCATATTTCAATACATATCCCATACATAGAGATAAAAATCATTCATATGGTGAACACCTGGTAACCGACATTAACAAGATGCATATATAAGAATATCCCCATCATTCCGGGACACCCTTCGGATATGATATAAATTTCGAAGTACTAAAGCATCCGGTACTTTGGATGGGGTTTGTTAGGCCCAATAGATCTATCTTTAGGATTCGCGTCAATTAGGGTGTCTGTTCCCTAATTCTTAGATTACCAGACTTAATAAAAAGGGGCATATTCGATTTCGATAATTCAACCATAGAATGTAGTTTCACGTACTTGTGTCTATTTTGTAAATCATTTATAAAACCTGCATGTATTCTCATCCCAAAAATATTAGATTTTAAAAGTGGGACTATAACTCACTTTCACAGATTTTTACTTCGTCGAGAAGTAAGACTTGGCCACTGCTGATTCAAGAACCTATAACAATATATACATATATATTAAAGTATGTTCAAAATATATTTACAACACTTTTAATATATTTTGATGTTTTAAGTTTATTAAGTCAGCTGTCCTCGTTAGTAACCTACAACTAGTTGTCCACAGTTAGATGTATAGAAATAAATCGATAAATATTATCTTGAATCAATCCACAACCCAGTGTATACGTATCTCAGTATTGATCACAACTCAAACTATATATATTTTGGAATCAACCTCAACCCTGTATAGCTAACTCCAACATTCACATATAGAGTGTCTATGGTTGTTCCGAAATATATATAGATGTGTCGACATGATAGGTCGAAACATTGTATACGTGTCTATGGTATCTCAAGATTACATAATATACAATACAAGTTGATTAAGTTATGGTTGGAGTAGATTTGTTACCAATTTTCACGTAGCTAAAATGAGAAAAATTATCCAATCTTGTTTTACCCATAACTTCTTCATTTTAAATCCGTTTTGAGGGAATCAAATTGCTATGGTTTCATATTGAACTCTATTTTATGAATCTAAACAGAAAAAGTATAGGTTTATAGTCGGAAAAATAAGTTACAAGTCGTTTTTGTAAAGGTAGTCATTTCAGTCGAAAGAACGACGTCTAGATGACCATTTTAGAAAACATACTTCCACTTTGAGTTTAACCATAATTTTTGGATATAGTTTCATGTTCATAATAAAAATCATTTTCTCAGAATAACAACTTTTAAATCAAATTTTATCATAGTTTTTAATTAACTAACCCAAAACAGCCCGCGGTGTTACTACGACGGCGTAAATCCGGTTTTACGGTGTTTTTTGTGTTTCCAGGTTTTAAATCATTAAGTTAGCATATCATATAGATATAGAACATGTGTTTAGTTAATTTTAAAAGTCAAGTTAGAAGGATTAACTTTTGTTTGCGAACAAGTTTAGAATTAACTAAAGTATGTTCTAGTGATTACGAGTTTAAACCTTCGAATAAGATAGTTTTATATATATGAATCGAATGATGTTACAAACATCATTACTACCTCAAGTTTAGTAGGTAAACCTACTGGAAGTGACAAGAAATGATCTAGCTTCAAAGGATCTTGGATGGCTTGAAAGTTCTTGAAGTAGGATCATGACACAAAAACAAGTTCAAGTAAGATTTTTACTCGAATTAAGATAGTTTATAGTTATAGAAATTGAATCAAAGTTTGAATATGAATATTACCTTGAATAAGAAAGATAACCTACTGTATATAACAAAGGTTTCTTGATCTTAGATGATTACTTGGAATGGATTAGAAAGCTTGGAAGTAAATTAGTAAACTTGAAGGGATTTTTGAAGTGTTCTTGAAGTGTTCTTCCTATGATGATTATAGCTTGATTCTTAAAGTGATTTTTGATGAAGATGATGATTAACTACTGGAAAAATATGTTCATAATAGTGTGTGTGTGTTGAGAGAGAATTAGAAAGAGAATTGGAAGTGAAATGGAGTGAATGATGAGTGGTAATTGGTGAGTGGTGAGTGGGGTTAAAAGGAGTTTTAGTTAGTTGACTAGCTCATGGTAGAAGTTAAAATTGATTAGTCATACATGACATAATCAAGAGTGGAATCCCATGCTAGTTCCTATTGGTATATACCCATAGTAAGTACGTTTTGAAGTTGTGTATAATACGGGTAAGAATACGACTAGAATTCTTGATGAAAGAAAAGAATGGGAAAGTAACTGTAACCATTTTCGTTAAGTATGAGTGTTTTGATATATGTCTTGAAGTCTTCCAAAAGTATTTTAATACATCTAAATACACTACATGTATATACATTTTAACTGAGTCGTTAAGTCATCGTTAGTCGTTACATGTAAGTGTTGTTTTGAAACCTTTAAGTTAACGATCTCAATTAATGTTGTTAACCCATTGTTTATTATATCTAATGAGATGTTAAATTATTATATTATCATGATATTATGATATATTAATATATCTTAATATGATATATATACATTTAAATGTCGTTACAACGATAATCGTTACATATATGTCTCGTTTCGAAATCCCTAAGTTAGTAGTCTTGTTTATATGTATATAACTCATTGTTAATATACTTATGGAGATACTTACTTATCATAATCTCATGTTAACCATATGTATATCCATATATATATATCGTCATGTCGTTTTTACAAGTTTTAACGTTCGTGAATCGCCGGTCAACTTGGGTGGTCAATTGTCTATATGAAACATATTTCAATTAATCAAGTCTTAACAAGTTTGATTGCGTAACATGTTGGAAACATTTAATCATGTAAATATCAATCTCAATTAATATATATAAACATGGAAAAGTTCGGGTCACTACATATAATACACAGAGGATACGTATTTTGTTATACATCATAATCACATGTAAATTATTAATCTGATATGAAAATCTTTTAATTGTACGAACCAGTTATAAAATTATATATCTGTTATTAAATTCCTCATCGTCTGTTTCAAATTTGTACTAATGGTCGATCAATTATAGCTACCAGACAACTTTGTTAGACTATAGGTACTACACCAATTGGTTTAATCACGAAAACAATCCTTTACTTACTGAAAAATCGAAATTGAAACAGAAAAAAATAGAGGAAGAACAGCTCGACCTCTATTCTTTACTTCAAAGTTACAAAACTTCAATTTCAAATGAATTAACAAAATCTGGAAACGCAGTAGTATTAGAAATCTCTTATGTAAGCTATCTGTAAGTTTTCAAAGACTAATTTCTTCTATTGAATTCTAATTGTCGAGTCAAAGTTCAAGTTTCAAAAAGTCAATGATTGTTCATCAGCAAAATTAGAAATTTCTGTTTTGTTTCCAGTTAAATTGAAGATTTGTAAAGCTTCTAGGAGATGTCGATCCCAACTGTTTCCGAAATTAATAACGCATGCTCGTAGCATGTCTTCAAGCATTTGTATCGTCCTTTCGCTCTGCCCATCAGTTTGTGGATGATAGGCAGTACTCATGTCTAGACGAGTTCCTAATGCTTGCTGTAATATCTGCCAGAATCTTGAAATAAATCTGCCATCCCTATCAGAGATAATAGAGATTGGTATTCCATGTCTGGAGACGACTTCCTTCAAATACAGTCGTGCTAACTTCTCTATCTTGTCATCTTCTCTTATTGGCAGGAAGTGTGCTGATTTGGTGAGACGATCAACTATTACCCAAATAGTATCAAAACCACTTGCAGTCCTTGGCAATTTAGTGATGAAATCCATGGTAATGTTTTCCCATTTCCATTCTGGGATTTCGGGTTGTTGAAGTAGACCTGATGGTTTCTGATGCTCAGCTTTGACCTTAAAACACGTCAAACATTCTCCTACGTATTTAGCAACATCGACTTTCATACCCGGCCACCAAAAATGTTTCTTGAGATCCTTGTACATCTTCCCCGTTCCGGGATGTATTGAGTATCTGGTTTTATGAGCTTCTCTAAGTACCATTTCTCTCATATCTCCAAATTTTGGTACCCAAATCCTTTCAGCCCTATACCGGGTTCCGTCTTCCCGAATATTAAGATGCTGCTCCGACCCTTTGGGTATTTCATCCTTTAAATTTCCTTCTTTTAAAACTCCTTGTTGCGCCTCCTTTATTTGAGTAGTAAGGTTATTATGAATCATTATATTCATAGATTTTACTCGAATGGGTTCTCTGTCCTTCCTGCTCAAGGCATCAGCTACCATATTTGCCTTCCCCGGGTGGTAACGAAACTTAAAGTCGTAATCATTCAACAATTCAATCCACCTACGCTGCCTCATATTCAGTTGTTTCTGATTAAATATGTGTTGAAGACTTTTGTGGTCGGTATATATAATACTTTTGACCCCATATAAGTAGTGTCTCCAAGTCTTTAATGTAAAAACAACCGCGCCTAATTCCAAATCATGCGTCGTATAATTTTGCTCTTGAATCTTCAATTGTCTAGACGCATAAGCAATCACCTTCGTTCGTTGCATTAATACACAACCGAGACCTTGCTTTGATGCGTCACAATAAATCACAAAATCATCATTCCCTTCAGGCAATGACAATATAGGTGCCGTAGTTAGCTTTTTCTTCAATAACTGAAACGCTTTCTCTTGTTCATCCTTCCATTCAAATTTCTTCCCTTTATGCGTTAATGCAGTCAAGGGTTTTGCTATTCTGGAAAAGTCTTGGATGAACCTTCTGTAGTAACCAGCTAGTCCTAAAACCTGGCGTATGTATTTCGGAGTTTTCGGGGTTTCCCACTTTTCAACAGTTTCTATCTTTACCGGATCCACCTTAATACCTTTTTTTGTTCACTATGTGACCGAGGAATTGAACTTCTTCCAACCAAAATGCACACTTTGAAAATTTAGCGTACAATTCTTCCTTCCTCAATACTTCTAACACCTTTCTCAAATGTTCACCGTGTTCTTGATCATTCTTTGAGTAAATACGTATGTCATCAATGAAAACAATGACAAACTTGTCAAGGTATGGTCCACACACTCGGTTCATAAGGTCCATGAACACAGCTGGTGCATTAGTTAAACCAAATGGCATGACCATAAACTCGTAATGACCGTAACGTGTTCTGAAAGCAGTCTTTGGAATATCATCTTCTTTCACCCGCATTTGATGATACCCGGAACGTAAGTCAATCTTTGAATAAACAGACGAGCCTTGTAGTTGATCAAATAAGTCGTCGATTCTCGGTAGTGGGTAGCGATTCTTGATGGTAAGTTTGTTCAACTCTCGGTAGTTGATACACAACCTGAATGAACCATCTTTCTTCTTGACAAACAAAATAGGAGCTCCCCACGGTGATGTGCTTGGTCGAATGAAACCATGCTCTAAAAGTTCTTGTAATTGGCTTTGCAGTTCTTTCATCTCGCTGGGTGCGAGTCTGTAAGGAGCACGAGCTATTGGTGCAGCTCCTGGTACAAGATCTATTTGAAATTCAACGGATCGATGTGGGGGTAATCCCGGTAATTCTTTCGAAAATACATCGGGAAATTCTTTTGCGACGGGAACATCATTGATGCTCTTTTCTTCAGTTTGTACTTTCTCGACGTGTGCTAGAACAGCATAGCAACCCTTTCTTATTAGTTTTTGTGCCTTCAAATTACTAATAAGATGTAGCTTCGTGTTGCCCTTTTCTCCGTACACCATTAAGGGTTTTCCTTTTTCTCGTATAATGCGAATTGCATTTTTGTAACAAACGATCTCTGCTTTCACTTCTTTCAACCAGTCCATACCGATTATCACATCAAAACTCCCTAACTCTACTGGTATCAAGTCAATCTTAAATGTTTCACTAACCAGTTTAATTTCTCGATTCCGACATATATTATCTGCTGAAATTAATTTACCATTTGCTAATTCGAGTAAAAATTTACTATCCAAAGGCGTCAATGGACAACTTAATTTAGCACAAAAATCTCTACTCATATAGCTTCTATCTGCACCCGAATCAAATAAAACGTAAGCAGATTTATTGTCAATAAGAAACGTACCCGTAACAAGCTCCGGGTCTTCCTGTGCCTCTGCCGCATTAATATTGAAAACTCTTCCGCGGCCTTGTCCATTCGTGTTCTCCTGGTTCGGGCAATTTCTAATAATGTGGCCCGATTTTCCACATTTATAACAAACTACATTGGCATAACTTGCTCCGACACTACTTGCTCCGCCATTACTCGTTCCGACACCATTTGTTCCTTTCGTTCTATTAACCCCTGGTCCGTAGACCTCACACTTCACCGCGCTATGACCATTTCTTTTACACTTGTTGCAAAATTTGGTGCAGAACCCCGAGTGATACTTTTCACACCTTTGGCATAGCTGCTTCTGATTGTTGTTGTTGTTGCGGTTATTATTGTTGTTGGGATGATTGTTGTAGTTGCTGCTGTTGTTGTTGTTGTTGTTGTTGTTGGGCCGTTTGTTGTAGTTGCGCTTGATGTTGCGATTGTTGGGATAATTGTTGCGATTATTGTTGTAATTGCTGTTGTTGTTGTATTGGTGATTCTTATCACCGTTTTCCTCCCACTTTCTTTTGACTTGCTTCACATTGGCCTCTTCAGCAGTCTGTTCTTTAATTCTTTCTTCAATCTGGTTCACTAGTTTGTGAGCCATTCTACATGCCTGTTGTATGGAGGCGGGCTCGTGTGAACTTATATCTTCTTGGATTCTTTCCGGTAATCCTTTCACAAACGCGTCGATCTTCTCTTCCTCATCTTCGAATGCTCCCGGACACAATAGGCACAATTCTGTAAATCGTCTTTGATACGTGGTAATATCAAATCCTTGGGTTCGTAACCCTCTAAGTTCTGTCTTGAGCTTATTGACCTCGGTTCTGGGACGGTACTTCTCGTTCATCAAGTGCTTGAATGCTGACCACGGTAGTGCGTACGCATCGTCTTGTCCTACTTGCTCTAAATAGGTATTCCACCATGTTAACGCAGAACCTGTGAAGGTATGCGTAGCGTACTTTACTTTGTCCTCTTCAGTACACTTACTTATGGCAAACACCGATTCGACCTTCTCGGTTCACCGTTTCAATCTGATCGGTCCTTCGGTTCCATCAAATTCCAAAGGTTTGCAGGCAGTGAATTCTTTGTAGGTGCATCCTACACGATTTCCTGTACTGCTAGATCCAAGGTTATTGTTGGTATGTAGCGCAGCCTGTACTGCAGCTATGTTTGAAGCTAGAAAAGTACGAAATTCCTCTTCATTCATATTCACGGTGTGTCGAGTAGTCGGTGCCATTTCCTTCAAAATAGTCAAATGGAACAAGTTAATCATACAGAATATTAAGAGTAGTTAATAGTATTTCGTAGCATAATATGAACTCATTTATAAAAGCTTTTTCTTCATATTAGCGTTTTATAAGTTTAAATTCGGGTAGTACCTACCCGTTAAGTTCATACTTAGTAGCTAATATACAATTCAACTACTACAATTCTATATGAAAAACTGATTATAATAATATTTCGCGTTCAAACTTTTATACAATATTTTACAAACTTACAATACCGCTTATTTTACATAAAGCATGAAATATAGCACACAATAACTTTGATACAAGATAGTTGTGAAGATAATTCTAGCTAGTACACAAGTCGTTCAGCAAAGGCAATAAAGACACGTAATTCATACGTCCAGAAACAAGTCATGCATTCTGGTTTTACTAGGACTACTTCCCATCCTTGGTCTTGTGGAACATAACCGTTATGGCCGTTGATAAGACAGCGTGTTGTAACGTCGTCAAAGGGACGAGGGTTACGTAATGTCCAACAGTCCTGTAACAATCTAAAAACCTCATTTCTTACCCCAATTACCGACTCCGTCACTTGTGGGAACGTTTTGTTTAATAGTTGTAGGCCGATGTTCTTGTTCTCACTTTGGTGAGAAGTGAACATTACTAATCCGTAAGCATAACATGCTTCTTTATGTTGCATGTTAGCTGCTTTTTCTAAATCACGAAGTCCAATATTCGGATATATTGAGTCAAAATAATTTCTTAACCCATTGCGTAAAATAGCATTTGGGTTCCCCGCAATATATGCGTCAAAGTAAACACATCGTAACTTATGGATTTCCCAATGTGATATCCCCCATCTTTCGAACGAAAGCCTTTTATAAACCAAGGCATTCTTGGAACGTTCTTCGAATGTCTTACAAACTGATATTGCCTTAAATAGTTGTGCCGAAGAATTCTGACCGACTCTAGACAAGATTTCATCAATCATGTCTCCGGGTAGGTCTCTTAAAATATTGGGTTGTCTATCCATTTTGTGTTTTTATACTGTAAAATAGACAAGAGTTAGATTCATAAAAAAAAATACTTATTAATACAAGCAATTTTTACATATATCATAAAGCATAAGCACACTATATTACATATATTACACCACACGAATACAACTATCTTATTCCGACTCGCTTGTTTCTTCTTCTTCGGTTTTGGTTCATTTTTCCAAGTTTCTAGGGATATATGATGTTCCCCTAATACGAGCCGTCGTTTTCCACATAGGTTTAGAAAAACCTGGTGGTTTAGAGGTTCCCGGGTCATTGTTACAACTTAAGGACTTCGGGGGTTGACGATACATATAAAGTTCATCGGGGTTGGAATTAGATTTCTCTATTTTTATGCCCTTTCCCTTATTATTTTCTTTTGCCTTTTTAAATTCAGTTGGGGTAATTTCTATAACATCATCGGAATTCTCGTCAGAATCCGATTCATCGGAGAATTGGTAATCCTCCCAATATTTTGCTTCCTTAGCGGAAACACCATTGACCATAATTAACCTTGGTCGGTTGGTTGAGGATTTTCTTTTACTTAACCGTTTTATTATTTCCCCCACCGGTTCTATTTCTTCATCCGGTTCCGATTCTTCTTCCGGTTCCGATTCTTCTTCTGGTTCCGACTCTTCTTCCGGTTCCTCTTCGGGAACTTGTGAATCAGTTCACGAATCATTCCAATTTACATTTGACTCTTCATTATTATTAGGTGAGTCAATGGAACTTGTTCTAGAGGTAGACATCTATCACATAATATCAAACGCGTTAAGAGATTAATATATCACATAATATTCACATGTTAAAAATATATAGTTTCCAACAAAATTTGTTAAGCAATCATTTTTCAAGTAAACACGGTCGAAGTCCAGACTCACTAATGCATCCTAACAAACTCGATAAGACACACTAATGCAAAATTCTGGTTCTCTAAGACCAACGCTCGGATACCAACTGAAATGTCCCGTTCTTATTGATTAAAAACGTTCCATATTAATTGATTTCGTTGCGAGGTTTTGACCTCTTTATGAGACATTTTTCAAAGACTGCATTCATTTTTAAAACAAACCATAACCTTTATTTCATAAACAAAGGTTTAAAAAGCTTTACGTAGATTATCAAATAATGATAATCTAAAATATCCTGTTTACACACGACCATTACATAATGGTTTACAATACAAATATGTTACAACAAAATAAGTTTCTTGAATGCAGTTTTTACACAATATCATACAAGCATGGACTCCAAATCTCGTCCTTATTTAAGTATACGATAGCGGAAGCTCTTAATAATCACCTGAGAATAAACATACTTAAAACGTCAACAAAAATGTTGGTGAGTTATAGGTTTAACCTTTATATATCAAATCATAATAATAGACCACAAGATTTCATATTTCAATACACATCCCATACATAGAGATAAAAATCATTCATATGGTGAACACCTGGTAACCGACATTAACAAGATGCATATATAAGAATATCTCCATCATTCCGGGACACCCTTCGGATATGATATAAATTTCGAAGTACTAAAGCATCCGGTACTTTGGATGGGGTTTGTTAGGCCCAATAGATCTATCTTTAGGATTCGCGTCAATTAGAGTGTCTGTTCCCTAATTCTTAGATTACCAGACTTAATAAAAAGGGGCATATTCGATTTCGATAATTCAACCATAGAATGTAGTTTCACGTACTTGTGTCTATTTTGTAAATCATTTATAAAACCTGCATGTATTCTCATCCCAAAAATATTAGATTTTAAAAGTGGGACTATAACTCACTTTCACAGATTTTTACTTCGTCGAGAAGTAAGACTTGGCCACTGCTAATTCACGAACCTATAACAATATATACATATATATTAAAGTATGTTCAAAATATATTTACAACACTTTTAATATATTTTGATGTTTTAAGTTTATTAAGTCAGCTGTCCTCGTTAGTAACCTACAACTAGTTGTCCACAGTTAGATGTACAGAAATAAATCAATAAATATTATCTTGAATCAATCTACGACCCAGTGTATACGTATCTCAGTATTGATCACAACTCAAACTATATATATTTTGGAATCAACCTCAACCCTGTATAGCTAACTCCAACATTCACATATAGAGTGTCTATGGTTGTTTCGAAATATATATAGATGTGTCGACATGATAGGTCGAAACATTGTATACGTGTCTATGGTATCTCAAGATTACTTAATATACAATACAAGTTGATTAAGTTATGGTTGGAGTAGATTTGTTACCAATTTTCACGTAGCTAAAATGAGAAAAATTATCCAATCTTGTTTTACCCATAACTTCTTCATTTTAAATCCGTTTTGAGTGAATCAAATTGCTATGGTTTCATATTGAACTCTATTTTATGAATCTAAACAGAAAAAGTATAGGTTTATAGTCGGAAAAATAAGTTACAAGTTGTTTTTGTAAAGGTAGTCATTTCAGTCGAAAGAACGACGTCTAGATGACCATTTTAGAAAACATACTTCCACTTTGAGTTTAACCATAATTTTTGGATATAGTTTCATGTTCATAATAAAAATCATTTTCTCAGAATAAAAACTTTTAAATCAAATTTTATCATAGTTTTTAATTAACTAACCCAAAACAGCCCGCGGTGTTACTACGACGGCGTAAATCCGGTTTTACGGTGTTTTTCGTGTTTCCAGGTTTTAAATCATTAAGTTAGCATATCATATAGATATAGAACATGTGTTTAGTTAATTTTAAAAGTCAAGTTAGAAGGATTAACTTTTGTTTGCGAACAAGTTTAGAATTAACTAAACTATGTTCTAGTGATTACGAGTTTAAACCTTCGAATAAGATAGTTTTATATATATGAATCGAATGATGTTACGAACATCGTTACTACCTCAAGTTTAGTAGGTAAACCTACTGGAAGTGACAAGAAATGATCTAGCTTCAAAGAATCTTGGATGGCTTGAAAGTTCTTGAAGTAGGATCATGACACAAAAACAAGTTCAAGTAAGATTTTTACTCGAATTAAGATAGTTTATAGTTATAGAAATTGAATCAAAGTTTGAATATGAATATTACCTTGAATAAGAAATATAACCTACTGTATATAACAAAGGTTTCTTGATCTTAGATGATTACTTGGAATGGATTAGAAAGTTTGGAAGTAAATTAGTAAACTTGAAGGGATTTTTGAAGTGTTCTTGAAGTGTTCTTCCTATGATGATTATAGCTTGATTCTTGAAGTGATTTTTGATGAAGATGATGATTAACTACTGGAAAAATACGTTCATAATAGTGTGTGTGTTGAGAGAGAATTAGAAAGAGAATTGGAAGTGAAATGGAGTGAATGATGAGTGGTAATTGGTGAGTGGTGAGTGGGGTTAAAAGGAGTTCTAGTTAGTTGACTAGCTCATGGTAGAAGTTAAAATTGATTAGTCATACATGACATAATCAAGAGGGGAATCCCATGCTAGTTCCTATTGGTATATACCCATAGTAAGTACGTTTTGAAGTTGTGTATAATACGGGTAAGAATACGACTAGAATTCTTGATGAAAGAAAAGAATGGGAAAGTAACTGTAACCATTTTCGTTAAGTATGAGTGTTTTGATATATGTCTTGAAGTCTTCCAAAAGTATTTTAATATATCTAAATACACTACATGTATATACATTTTAACTGAGTCGTTAAGTCATCGTTAGTCGTTACATGTAAGTGTTGTTTTGAAACCTTTAAGTTAACGATCTCAATTAATGTTGTTAACTCATTGTTTATTATATCTAATGAGATGTTAAATTATTATATTATCATGATATTATGATATATTAATATATCTTAATATGATATATATACATTTAAATGTCGTTACAACGATAATCGTTACATATATGTCTCGTTTCGAAATCCCTAAGTTAGTAGTCTTGTTTATATGTATATAACTCATTGTTAATATACTTATGGAGATACTTACTTATCATAATCTCATGTTAACCATATGTATATCCATATATATATATCGTCATGTCATTTTTACAAGTTTTAACGTTCGTGAATCGCCGGTCAACTTGGGTGGTCAATTGTCTATATGAAACATATTTCAATTAATCAAGTCTTAACAAGTTTGATTGCGTAACATGTTGGAAACATTTAATCATGTAAATATCAATCTCAATTAATATATGTAAACATGGAAAAGTTCAGGTCACTACATATAATACACAGAGGATACGTATTTTGTTATACATCACAATCACATGTAAATTATTAATCTGATATGAAAATCTTTTAATTGTACGAACCAGTTATAAAATTATATATCTGTTATTAAATTCCTCATCGTCTGTTTCAAATTTGTACTAATGGTCGATCAATTATAGCTACCAGACAACTTTGTTAGACTATAGGTACTACACCAATTGGTTTAATCATGAAAACAATCCTTTACTTACTGAAAAATCGAAATTGAAACAGAAAAAAATAGAGGAAGAACAGCTCGACCTCTATTCTTTACTTCAAAGTTACAAAACTTCAATTTCAAATGAATTAACAAAATCTGAAAACGCAGTAGTATTAGAAATCTCTTATGTAA
Organism: Rutidosis leptorrhynchoides; assembly: GCF_046630445.1. Classification (NCBI taxonomy): domain Eukaryota; kingdom Viridiplantae; phylum Streptophyta; class Magnoliopsida; order Asterales; family Asteraceae; genus Rutidosis; species Rutidosis leptorrhynchoides. The sequence continues at coordinate 64,765,206 of NC_092337.1, forward strand.
GCTATCTGTAAGTTTTCAAAGACTAATTTCTTCTATTGAATTCTAATTGTCGAGTCAAAGTTCATGTTTCAAAAAGTCAATGATTGTTCATCAGCAAAATTAGAAATTTCTGTTTTGTTTCCAGTTAAATTGAAGATTTGTAAAGCTTCTAGGAGTAATTTTAAACATTTTTCATGTTGAAGACATGGCCTAAAACGTTCTTAAATCCATGTTTGATCTTTGAGTTCTTACGAAGTTATAGTGAGCTGTAACAACTCATTTTGTTTTAAAAATTGTTTCTGTTAATGCAAAGTAAAAACAATGAATCGTTTCTGTTTCAATCTTCACAACGTAAATCAAGTTTTATAATCACTAATTTAATTGTTAATTGGCTCTGGTCGATGGGTTGTAGAAGAAGCAGGATTAGATAACTATACGAGTTAAATAGTTTAGGTTGTGTTATAAATTAGAAAAAGCGAGACAGATCTGTGGGTTAGGGATTGTGTTGAGGAACGAGAGGTCTCGGGTTCAATTTTGGGCTGGGACATCAATTTTTTTTAAAAGCTTGTAAGGTAGTCTTTTATTTATTTATTTATTTATTTATTATTATTATTATTATTATTATTATTATTATTATAATAATAATAATAATAATAATTATTATTATTATTATTATTATTATTATTATTATTAATTGTTGTTATTATGTTAATAAATAATAGGATTAATATTATTATCATTTTTGTTATTACTAAATAATATCATTAAGTAGTATTAGCATTATTATTATTATGTTAATATTGTTACTAATATCATTACTATGATTTATAATAAAATTATCATTTTTATTATTATGACTTTAATTATTATTATCATTACTAATATCATTATTATTCCTAGTACTATAAGTATTATTAGTATTATTACTATTATTATCACAATTACAAGTATTATAATCGTAATTATTATTATTAACACTATTATCACTACAATTATATTATTATTACTATCGATATCATTATAAGTAGTTTTATTAATGAGTATTGTTAAATAAATATTAAAATCCTTAATCATATTTATCAGTAACAGTAAGATTAAAATTTTACAATTATTATTATTAATATTATGATATTTATCCCTAATAAAAATTATTAACATCATTACCTTTATTAGTAATATATAGTACTATAATTATTATCATTATTACCAATATTAATATAATTTTAATATCATTATAATTACTAGTTCTAACAAACAAATGATATATATATATACAAATATATTCGTTACATATAACATAACAAAATTAATATTTTTATATACAAAAAGAATATATGAGACATATATATATTATTAATATAAAAATGATATAATTAATAAATTAAATATATAGGAACTTACTCGATTACAATTATGTATATTAATAATATATGAATGATATAGGTTCATGAATCCAAGGTCAACCCAGCATTATTCAATGTTGTCATATGTATTTTTACTACAAAATACATTATGGTGAGTTCATTTGCTCCCTTTTACTCTTTACATTTTTGGGACTGAGAATACATGCGCTGTTTTTATAACTGCTTTATTAATGCTTTTGAAATATATTTTGAACTGAGAATACATGAAATGCTTTTATAAAAGTTTGACGAGATAGACACAAGCAAAACATTCCTCGAATGAATTATTATGCAGACAGAAGTTCTGTGGATTATTATTGAATTAGTTGGACGTGATAATTGCCACTAATTGTTGTGAATATTTTTCCCCTGATTATTATTGCTTGGTAACCTAAGAATTAGAAACGGGTATGCCCCTAATTCACGCAAATCTTAAAGGTAGCTACCGGGTTTAACACCCCCACCCAGAATGTTCAATAGACGGAAGAGCTAGTGGGCATGGTGTTTAGTACTTTGAAGTTTATATATTATACAGACGAGATGTTCTGTTTTGGGGATATTATTGATGCGCATTATATGTTAAAGTCGGTTACCATGTTGAGCAATGAAATCGTAATGAATGTTATGTATCGAGAGAATGATTTTTATACACAGGTTATGTGTATTAGTTTTGCGCACGAGATATGTGCACGATTATTTAAAAATCGCGAGGCAACCTACGGGGGAGAAAAGGATACGAACCTACTCTGCTAAGCATTATGAAAAATGGTTTCGTACACGAGATAGGTGTACTGTATTTGAACCTTGTGGTCTATCAAAATGATGAATTTTATTATTTACGATAAACTTATGAACTCACCAACCTTTTGGTTGACACTTTAAAGCATGTTTATTCTCAGGTATGAAAGAAATCTTCCGCTGTGCATTTGCTCATTTTAGATATATTACTTGGAGTCATTCATGACATATTTCAAAAGACGTTGCATTCGAGTCGTTGAGTTCAACAAAACTGTTATTAAGTCATTGATAGTTTGATATATTATGAACTGGTATGCATGCCCGTCAACTTTTGATGTAATGAAAGTTTGTCTTTTAAAAACGAATGCAATGTTTGTAAAATGTATCATATAGAGGTCAAGTACCTCACGATGTAACCAAATGTAATGTATTCATCCTGATGGATTAGGACGGGTCGTTAAATCGTCTAACCAATTGAATCTAATTTACCCCCTTGGTCCGGTTTAGTAAACAATTAATCTAAGACAAGTTGATTGTAAATAAATATGATAAATTAACAAGAGTTCTCTTTGTCAACAACATATCAATTAACTAGATACAAATGATTTTTAACATCAATAAGCATGTTCTTGATTCAAACATTAAAACTATCACACAAATTACATTCAATCAATAAGTTTACATCCAATACTTTGGTTATTAATCTAGACAAACATTATAGAACTAGCCAACAATCATGATAACAAGCAAAATAACAATCAAATGATAAGTAGAATTCATTGTTTGAGAACAAGAAAACAACCTACTAGAAGAATGAATCTTGGATGGAGAAAGTTTTGATTCTTGATTCTTGGATGTTAAGCCTCTTCAAAGAGCTTGGAATTCTTCAATTTTGCTCTCCAAAACGTTCCTAGAACTCCTCTGATCGTATATTCCCACTGGTCTCTCAATCATTCACTTTTTAAAGTGGTTAAAGTGGGTCAAAAGTCAAAAGTAGGCTGAAACCTACTACTGGACGGCGTCCAAGATACTGGACGGCGTCCAGTTTACTGGACGACGTCCAGTTGTAAAGGGCTGGACGGCGTCCCAAATTCTGGACGGCGTCCAGTTGTAAAGGGCTGGACGGCGTCCCACTCCTTTGGACGGCGTCCAGATGAATTGATGTTCACTGTCTCGTTTTTTTCATAATCTCCCTTAATTTGGACGGAGTCCCAATCATTTTGGACGGTGTCCAACATATCTGAAGCCTTGTTTTATCATTTTAGAGCGCTAATTTGACCATAACTTGTATCGGGATCAACTATGATGAAATCACAACTTATTGAACGGTCATAATTCACCAAAACTCTTTATAAACCACTTTCCGATACACTTTACATACCTTTGTGTATTACTTGTAGAAACCGCCTTAACTATCCTTGATTCGAGAGTATTTCACACGATATTGCGAGATATATATATGATGTATTTGAGCAATATCACCTTTCCTAGTTAATTGATTTTAGTTTTGACATAGGGTAGTCTATGTGATTTGTAACAAAAATCACTGCTACTCCTTGTACTTATTCTAATCAAGGATAGTCATATGGTTTTCACTTCAATTAAGAATAGTCTCTCTCACTAATGAACGTTAACTATTTTCGTAAATTCAATGATGTGTCGAAGATAGGTATTTTTGTATCTTTACATTTTCCTACTCTTCTTAACAATATCATCTCCGTCTTAATAAACCCTAATTATTATTTTTTTTCAAAATTAATAATTACAGTCAATATTTTTATTTTATTTTATCAGATTATGAATAATATAATACTACCGGTCAAGTTGATGAATGATGAATATATAGATGAAGATGAAAGTGTTAAGAAATGTAAAATTACGAAAATATATTCACACGTTCGGCACACGATTAGTTTTAACGAAAATAAGTAAGGTCCGTTAATGAAAAAGCTATTCTTGATTGAAATGCTATCCTTAATTTAAAAAAATGGGGAGTGATTCGTACACCACTCATTTTTAGGCGCACACCACCAAAGATGCTTTACAGTGTTGTACAGTACAACACTGTAAAGCACATTTGGTGCTGTAAGGCTAAAAACAGGTGGTGTACGAATCTAACACCTAAAAAAATACAGAACCTAGCAGTGATTTTTTGTTGCTAACGAGAAGGACTATTTTTAACGCTATGTCTTTAATTTTTCTTCCTAAGAAAATATTTAACGGAACGGACTAACGGAAACATCTATACAAACATTTTTTAGGGTTTTACTCCACCACACAAACTTTAGGGTTTCTGTTTCCAGCAACGATGAGGCCACTAGACGAATCAGAAACCACTCAAGTTTTCGAAAAACTCTTCAAATTCACCGGCAACAATCTCAAAAACATCGTCGAATCACCATCACACGAAGGTCCGGACCAAACACCCGGCCGTTACTGTTTTCGTCTCCACAAAAACAGAGTCTATTACGTTTCCGAATCATTAGTCAAACGTGCAACAAACATCAAACGAGACAACCTCGTAGCGCTCGGAACAAACATCGGAAAGTTTACAAAAAGCGGCAAGTTTCATTTAACGATACAAGCGTTGAATTTGTTAGCTGGTAATGCGAAACATAAAGTATGGTTAAAACCTACTTCAGAGATGTCGTTTTTATACGGAAACGATGTTGTGAAAGGTGGATTAGGAAGGATTACTGATAATATAAATGCTTATGATGGTGTTGTTGTTTATTCGATGTCTGATGTGGCGTTAGGGTTTGGAATTGCAGCTAAATCGACTCAGGATTGTAGGAAAATGGATCCTAATGGACTTGTGGTTATTAGGCAGGCGGATACTGGGGAGTATTTGAGGAGTCAGGATGATCTTTGAAGAATTGTTTATGAGTGTTTTTGTAAGTTTTTTGGTTAATTTGTTTCGAATTGTTATGGATTGTTATGTTGTATTATTGTTTTTGAGTTAATTTGTAGCTGCATTGTTAAGTGCTAGTATTATTGTGTTTGGTTCTGTTTAGAATTTGGTTTTGCTAATTTCAGTTAGTCAATTTTTTGTAAAAGTGAATATTCCTGACCAGCCGGACGATTTGTTCGGTTAAAGTTGTCAAAATTTCACTTTTGTGTGTCAAAGTCGGATTTATTCAGTGAAAAGTAGCCAAAGTAGGTCAAATATAGTCAAAGTCAATGTTACTTAACGTCCTACTAGAGAAAAAATGGGGTAAAACCGATCTTCTACTACTTTAGTGGCCCAACTAGGAAAAAAGTTGTCAACTTTGGACTAATTTCCGACTTGGCCAATTAGTTCCTACAAGGTATCGACTCTCAACCGACTAGTCTCAAACTAGCGACTTTTACAACTTTGATCGATAATCGTCTATGTGAGTTAAGCTGCTTTGTCTCAAAGATTAGAAAGTTTGGTTTCGATTATATAGATTCAAAGTTAATATTTTTTTTCATATTATTTTCTGAATCTTATTGGTTCTATGCTGCCTCATTGTTTCAAATGAATATTTTGACATTTATGAAATGATTAGTGTTTTTTTAGAGATTAAGAACAACTTATGCAATTGTCTGCAGAGTGTTAGTGTGCCAATATGACTAACTTAACTAGAATTGTATTCTCAGTCCTGGCAAAAATTGCTTAATTCTTCTATGCTTATGCAATTTTTGACTCTTTTTTTTCCTAATTAGGACTCAATTGAATTGATCAGGTTAATGAACATAAAAGAACTTAGTAGAGCTAGGGTAAACTGCTTGCTTTAATTGCAAGAACAAAGTTCTTTTGAAGCTAGATTGTGAAATTGTAATGAGATTTAAACTGTACATGTTCTGTATCAGTGAACCAGTTTATTCGTACTCACCTGTTGAAAAAAATATCTTATTCAAACTTACATCTGAAATATCGTTGTTTTTAACTCTCCTTGTACATACACATACATAGTTTATTGTAATAATATCATCTGCAAGATGTAATATAAACTTGGTATAGGTTTATAATGATTAATATGGATGTGAATATGTTAGTATGCTGTATTTGATCACTGATATACTTACTAACTTTACTTTAATCCTACTATTGCAGGGGTGTCCAATCTGCCTTGCTTTTGGAGAGCATATGATTGTGAAAATTCGAAAGACAACCGAAAATACATGGAGAAAATTTTGAGTTGTAATTTGTTGACAGAATTTGAATGGTTACAAGTTGTGATTTGTGAACCTGTGCATATTATTATGGAAATGATGTATTGATTTCAAATGATTTTTGTACTTGGATTGCAGTATTTCTTTATTTTACCCAATTGAAAGTTATGGGTCTTATCTTCTAGTGCACCTTTGTTATTTTGATAAGCTATGTTTTAATTAAGTATGGTGTCCTATGATCTGATTCTTTTTATGGCTTGTCCTATTTACCCATAACAGTTGCAATTTGGGGGTTCATTCTATGCGAATCTGGACTCTAACCTATTTAGCAGTTGATTTTGGTATTGCATATATGTGCATTTTGACTCCTTGTTTTCAAGAATTCGTTATTCGTTATTGACCTGTGACTGATACAACAACAACACACCCATTTGGTAGGGAGCCAAAAGGTAAGAGTGGAAGACCTTGACGAGTTGGCTGCCGTGAAACCAATGTGGGAGATAGGCACGGATCTGTTAACGAGTCTATGAAACAATCTGCGACAGGGTGTTGGCGTGTTGCATTTGTTTGGCGTGAAAGGTTGGGACCTAGTTTTTCTATTTGACCATCATGATTGTATAAATAAATAAAAAAAAGAAAGAAAAAAATCCGAACGGTCATGTGAACATTTTTTTGAATTAAAGACCTAATCCAAACGCTACAAATACATTATCATACCTGGCAATTGAAACCCATACTCTCAAATTTGGGTCAAGCTTTCGGGTCAATTGAATCTTGAAAAAAATTAGGCCTGGCAACATAAACCAAAACATAAAATAAAATCCAATGAGTTTTTCTTCAACTTATTGGGTCTTATACTAAATATAAAAGAATGATTCAAATGGGTATCAATTCTTAAAGTTCAATAAATAGATATAAGTCTAATGGGTCTTGTGAATGGGTCAAATGGATCGAACATAACAAAATTCATCTGTCAATCATTTATGAAAGAATTAATGATTATATCAATTATTATGTATATTAGTATTTCTATATACATATAATATTACATATAATAAATAATAATAATAACTAAAACAACATAATAAATGTGATAAATCAAATGTAAAAACATATGACATGTTTGGACCTATTTGACCCATTATCCGTTTCGACCTGTTACCTAAACCGACTCAACCTGACCCATTTGGACCCGTTTAAAAAATTTATCCGTTTGACCCATGACCCATTTCAATCTAAAACCATTTTGACCCGTCACCCAAACCGACCCAACCTGACCCGTAGGTATATACATTATTAATTATTCATAATTTCACACGTCATTCACATCTATTACAAACTCACATATCATTCATTTTACATTTTTTTCACCAAATCTTCTCAAATATGTTTAACATAACAATTATGAACCAAATGATTTCTACACCAATTTACTAAAAAATTATAAACTTTCACCCATTCATTCATCTTCCGCAAACCAAGCTAGTAACTCGTCTCCTAGTCAAGAAAACTATGCACAATTTGCACTCTTAGTCAGTTGGTTTAAGCGGGTTAATGGATTTCCGTTGAATGTTAATTTTTTTAAATATATTTTTTATTATGAAATGAAATCATTAAAATATTTTCAACATATATCAATGTAACATAATTAAATAATATATATACACAAAACGTGTAACCATTATCCTCAATTGAGCAAAATATTTACGTATTAATTAATGTTAATTGTAATCTTTAAGATAGTTAGTCGCACATGCTTTAAGTTACTTTTGATTGTTAGATCACACCCTATCTTGCTATTATCGAGCTCGATAACGAGTTTCAAGACTTCACAGAGATAGGCAGCAAGTCGCCACGGTCTCCGCCAACTATGCCTGCAACGAGAGTGTAACGGTAACCAGTGGGTCCCACTCTTACCTTTCCGTTCCTTTATTGTTTGAATACGAAAATATATCTGTTTTTCATAAGAAAATAATATTAAATAAAACAGTAACTGACATTTTATTTATAAAAACATTTCACTTTTAAAAAAATCAATATTTACCCAACTATAATTACTACCCATTATACAACCATTTTACACAACCATTTCTTCCAAGTTTACTACCATTTCATACAACTTCACTACCATTTCATATAATCTTACAATTTCAATTTCATCCGACTTCTCAAACTTCTTCATGGCTCCGTGTTTTGTTACATTCGAAGCTCATTTCGGCGGACTTTTTACTGATGACATGAAAGAATATTGTGACGATCGCTCCAAATCCATATGGACAATACGTCATTCATTGATTTCATTGCGAGGTATTTGACCTCTATATGATACGTTTTGTAAACATTGCATTCTTTTGAAAACGCACACCATAAATGAATATTTAAATCAAAGGTTTTCGACATCTGATGATTTCTACATATAGACAATCACCGTAAATAATAGTTTACAATAGTACTTCCGTTGACAATGCAGTCAAAATAAGATACATGGTGATGATTTGGTGAATGCAACGTTTCCTTGAAAAATATGCCATGTATGACTCCATGCACATAGCTTGTCTAACATATAAGCAAACAGCGGAAGACTTCTAGGGAACCTGAGAATAAACATGCTAATAAGTGTCAACACAAAGGTTGGTGAGTTCATAATTGTAGTGTTTCGCACAATCTGTACATAAAGGTGGATCACAAGATTTCAGTTGTTTCATCCCGAAACGTTTATCAAAATATTCTACAAAATTGAGCACCCTGGTAACTAAACTTAACGTATATATAATTTATACCCTTTGTATAATCATCTTAATAATACACGCAAACCAACGTGTACGCTTCTCAAATAGCATACGTCCGTTAAAAGGCTAGCGCTCTAGCTCGGACGGGGATATCAAGCCCTATGGATCCATATATAACTACTCGCGCCCACCAGTTCTTATAACCAGCAGTTACTAGTTACCAAAGCTAAGGGATTTTTGGTTCAAACTCGGTGTAGAATTTAGTATGTACTTGTATCCATTGCGTTTAAAATAAAGTGCATGTATTCTCAGCCCAAAAATATAGATTGCAAAAGCAATTAAAAAGGGAGCAAATGAAACTCACCTTAGCAGCACATAAAGTTGTTCATCGTAATGTGACCGAAACTCGGAATATCAAATAATCGTAGATCTCAACCTAGAGAACATTTTTTGATCAATAAATGTCTATCAAGCTAGGTCTGGTCATAGTGTATCACAATCCTAATGCTCGAGATCGACATACAAAAGTTATCCAAAGTCGTTTCAAAAAGTCAATTTTGACAATAGTTCAACAAACGAGACGTACCTTATATAAGGATTCATTTACTCGGCTGGTAATATTTAAAAATCCATTTTATCAATCTTGTAAACAAGTTGTTTAAATCTTAATTGCAGATTCTAAAGCAATTTCAATTAACGTCAATCATAATTCAGTTGATCATATCTTTTAATCCATTCATCGAACGTATTCGATATCTAAATGAAAAGTTATTGAATTTTCGTTAGTTTCCAAAAACATGTATATCATATACCTTTTACTAGTAATATATGTATTTAATTCGTGATTCAATATAAGCTGTTTAATGACGAAATTTAGCATACTGGCATGCCTAAACATATATACTCGAGCACTAAACATGGATACACAATTAATATATAAAAGATAAGATATGAATGCTTACGTATCAATATTGTGATTTCATATTGCAGGAAAGTATGTAGACGCAACGAATATGATAAACACTAGGTTTGACTTGTAAATAATACCCATGAACATTACCCATAACCTCCATAGCTATAACCCATAATTTCCTTAACTTTATCCCGCTCAAAAACCCATTTTTGAAAGTGACACGCTCATAACCTCGTCGTAGTATTTTATGTAATAATACTAATAATTAATAAGATTAATAATAATATTAATCTTAATAATAATAATAATAATAATAATAATAATAATAATAATAATAATAATAATAATAATAATAATAATAATAATAATAATAATAATAATAATAATAATAATAATAATTTAAATACGGAGGAAGTAATATAAATAAATATGTGTGTGTGACAAACAACTGAACTCGTGAGCTTTTATAATGTTTTCTGAATCTGATGCCCATACGATCGCATGGGCTTCTAGTGCAAATGTCATGCGATCGTATGGCCTGCCTGAACAGCTCACATCTCTTTTGTACACTAGCTTGTCGACATAATATTATAATATAAATATAATAAATAATTTATATAATTAATTATATATTAAATTAAATTCATGTGCATAGTTGACTTGTAATTTTCGTCCCGATAAGTCGTACGTTGTCACTCGACTTCTGTCCCGGTTCCGTTTTTTCGAACGTCCTTTTGTATACTGAGAAAATTTGCATTTTACGTTTTGGGAAACGTACCTTTGTCAAAATATAGCCTTAAATTATCCCTAAACTATATCACTCGAAATATAATTTATACATTTGAGTGTTTTGGTCATTTACTTTTATAAATCAATGTCTCGTTATTTAATCAAGTATATCCAAATCCAAAATGTTTTATATCTAGTTAAATATTATATTTAATCATTTTAATATATATTTTTAATATTAATAAACACGTTTTAAATTACACATCGCAAGTTATTCATAGCTTTAATTCTAACAATTAATATTTCTTATTATTGTATGTGTCCAAATTACGTTATTTAAACAAACACTTTACCATATATTTCGAATACCGTTAAAAAGGAATAATTTCTTAAATCAATGTGGACCTCACAACAGAGACTCGTAATAATATCATAATCCTTAAAGGACTCAGTAAATATCTTTTAATTCAATCGTTTAACATAACATTTTAACTTCGTAGTAAAATATATCAATCAGATAATCAAACCAATAAGTTTAATGTACAGTATCGTTTACTTAACACTTTGTTACGTTTTCAAGTTATAGTATATGTATCTATTTACATATAATTGTTCGCGAATCGTCGAGAACAACCGAAAGATATTTGAATAGTTCAAAATTTTGAGATTCAGTTTAACAGGCATTGCTTATCGTGTTGAAAACATTAAATCATTTAAAGATAAAGTTTAAATTTGGTCAAAAATTTCCGGGTCATCACAGTACCTACCCGTTAAAGAAATTTCGTCCCGAAATTTGAGTGAGGTCGTCATGGCTAATAATAAAAATGTTTTCATGACGAATATGAGTTGATAAATAGAATTTTATCATCGTTGAATAATATGGATAAAACAATCCGATTTCTCGAAGCGTATGAGAGAAGTTATCGTAAAAGAGAGAAATGAAAGAATAGAGATTCGTCTTAACTTTTGACGTAGTTACGATTGATTTTCGGAATTTAAGGAATAGAAAATCTTCATAATCTAAATAAGATTTGATTCTTCGAAATTTAAGGAAATTAAGATTTCCTTTAAATGCGTAATCTGCCTCGATTGTTATGTCTGATATTTGGCTATAAATTAACCACTTCCGTTTCATTATTTTCACCACTCCTACATCTTCTTCCTTATTTCATACTTCCAAAAGATTGTGAAATGCTTAATCCAGTTCTGATTCTTGATATTTTCTTGGCTATCGTTTCCTTCATTCTTCTTTTTCATCTACTACCAGAGAAAATTATTTTCTTCTACTATTACCTTGGGGTTATAGTATTTTTCATTCTCCCGTGTCTTTATATTGCTATACGCATTGATATACATGGTTTGTAATTTCTGGGTGGTTGTTGGGTTTTATATCTTCCCTTATATTTCGATGTGTAACACCCCGTTTTTCTAAACATGACGCTCGGGGCATTATTTGAAGTCCAAGAATGATTATTTAATAGTTTGGATGTAATGAGTTGACCACGTTTGACTTTGGGATGTTTTAAAAGTGAAATTGGAGTACATCAGGTAATCTGTCGAGTTTGAGTGCAGTTTGTCGCGTTCTGGTGTGTCGCATTCCGTGACAAACATGCTTGAAATGCGACAACTTCTGATGGTGATTTCTGGCCACTTTGTTGCATTTGAGTACTGTTTATCGCGTCTTGGTGTCGCGAAACGCGACAAATGTCGCTGAAATGAATTTTAAGTCCATTTTAATGGCATCTTTTGGGGGTATAATAGTCCTTTCACTTGTGACCGGTTTTGGGGAGTCTAAAGCTGATTCAACCTTATCCAATCCCCATTCATCCCATTCTCATCTACCTAAATCAAATCTAGAGAGAGAGTTGAGGTTTTTAGTGAGAGAGAGCTCACTTGGAGAAGATGGAGACCAAATCTCGCCCGAGCCCGAGTTTTAAAGTTGTTCCTTACGTCTCTAGCTACGTTGTGATAGTATTGGTAAGTTCTAACTCTGAGTTTTTGAGTTCAATTTGGTTTATAGCTAGGGTTTGTTCATGTGTGACTTGTAAGACCCATTTGGGGGTTAAATGGGTGAATTTGGGTTAAATTAGTGTAATGAAACCCTAAGGCTTGTAATATAGGGTTTGGTCTTGGACTTGGTGTTTGTAAGTGTTAAATTGATGTTAAAAACACTAGTACACTTGTGAATTTGTGAAAGATTGTTAATGGGTGCAAGTTTGACCAAAATATAAGTCTAAGTGTCGAAATGGGTCAAATGCGTAATGGTTGACCTAGTTGGGTAAGATGGGTATGAAATACCCATGGTTGGTGTTAGTAGACTTTAATCACTAGCTTATAGTGATTAATGATGAGTCTTGGCCTTTAATGGGCGGTTTTGGTGTAAATGGGTCATTTAATGCAATTGGGTCATTAAATGCTCGAGAGTTAAGTGTTGGTGGTTAGTCCCACTAGTTTGTATGTTGATTTGGGTACTTAATGTATTAGGTACTTCGCTTGAAGCTCACGGAAGTGTTTTAATCACCACCGGCGTGATAAGGTGAGTGGAATAATTATATATGTATATATATGATTTATTTATTCGTGTCGTAGGCAATGAGGGTTTAAATCGATTTGACGATACCTCAATGTCATGTATGTATGATATGGTCTTAAGTTCGATTTGTCGATACCATATCAATGATTTGTATTGGAGGGTAATGAGGGTTAAAGTTCGATTTGGCGATACCTCATATGTGGGTTTTAAGTTCGATTAGACGATACCACATTAGACGGGTGATATGGGTTAAAGTTCGATTTGACGATACCATATCACTATTGTATAAAGGCGTGCGATGAGGGTTTAAAGTTCGATATGGCGATACCTCACATGTGGGTTTAAAGTTCGATGAGACGATACCACATTAGACGTGACAGGTGGTCTTAAGTTCGATTTGGCGATACCACTCATGGGGTTTATTTGGTAACCCGAGGGATGTTGTGAACATCGGTGACTTGTACGCGGGGATCTTATCCCTTATTGTATTTTGATTAGTTTTATTGTACGTCATTGGTGTTTATATTTAGCATTATTACATTGTTGTGTTTATTATGCTAATATTGTGCTAGTTGTATGTTGTTACTAGCTCGTTATGCATGCGTAGTTCGTGTTCATGGATACAAGTAGGTAAATTGTATATGTATGTGTATAATTGTTTTACTCACTAAGCATTAGCTTACTGATGTCGTAGCGTGGGGGTACGAAATAGTGTATATTTTACTAGGAAAAACTATTAAATACGATACATTTTTACACAAGTTATTTATTTATTTACAGATGGGATATACCTAAACCTTGCTACAACACTATAGGCAGTGTACCTAATCGTAGAGTAGTGTAGTTTTTAGTAAGTCCGGTTCGTTCCACAGGGAGCTGGCTTATTTCACACTATATTTTAAACAATTATATTCGTACAAAATATATTATATTAATAATATATAAAAGGGGGTTTTACCGTTTAATGACCGGTTTGTCAATTTTATATTTTAAGCGAAGCGTAAAGTAAATTTAATTAACAAAATAAAATAAATAACAAAAAATATAAATGACGAATAATTAAAGGTGCGATGAAATATAAAATAAAATAATTATGCTTATTTAAACTTCCGTAATCATGATGTTTGACGTGTTGATTTTTAGTTTATTCCCATGGGTTAATTGTTCTTTGTCCTGGAATATTTAATATGCCCGTCTGGTTTTTGTCCATAACAGTCCATCAGTCATAAATATAAAGTGCGAGTGTCCTCGTCAAATTATCCTTATATTCGAAGTCAAATATTCCAACTAATTGGGGACTTAAACTGTAACAAGGTTTTAATACTTTGTTTAATAATTACACCAGGATATCGACTGCGTGTAATCCAAGGTTTAATACTTTGTTAATAATTACGCCAAGTGTCCTTGTACATAATTTCTGTAGAAACCCGTCCTAATCTATCCGGACGAAGTCCATATCGATTATAAACGATTCACAATAGTTGATTACATCGCGAGGTACTTGACCTCTATATGATACATTTTACAAACATTGCATTCGTTTTTGAAAAGACAATCTTTCATTACATCGAAAGTTGACGGCATGCATACCATTTCATAATATATCTAACTATAATTGACTTAATGATAATCTTGATGAACTCAACGACTCGAATGCAACGTCTTTTGAAATATGTCATGAATGACTCCAAGTAATATCTCTAATATGAGCAAATGCACAGCGGAAGATTTCTTTCGTACCTGTGAATAAACATGCTTTAAAGTATCAACCATAAGGTTGGTGAGTTCATTAGTTTATTATAAACGATCATTTTCATCATTTTAATAGACCACAAGATTTTCATTTCCATTTCTCATAAATATACGTCCCATGCATAGAGACAAAAATATCATTCATATGGATTGAGCACCTGGTAACCGATATTCACAATATGCATATAAGAATATCCCCATCATTCCGGGATCCTCCTTCGGACATGATATAAGTTTCGAAGTACTAAAGCATCCGGTACTTTGGATGGGGCTTGTTGGGCCCGATAGATCTATCTTTAGAGTTCTCGTCAATTAGGGTTTTTGTTCCCTAATTCTTAGATTACCAGACTAAATAGGGTGATATTCGATTCGATAATCCAACCATAGAATGTAGTTTCGATTACTTGTGTCTATTTCGTAAAATATTTATAAAAGCAGCGCATGTATTCTCAGTCCCAAAAATATATATTGCAAAAGCATTTGAAAGGGTATAATGAAACTCACGCATATAAATATTGCAAAACAGTTATTAAAACATTGCATGTATTCTCAGCCCAAAAATGTAATGAGTAAAAGGGAGCAAATGAAACTCACCATACTGTATTTTGTAGTAAAAATACATATTACGATATTGAGCAAATGCAGGGTTGGCCTCAGATTCACGAACCTATATCAGTTATATATATTAACACATATAATCGTAATTCAAATAATTTCATCTATTAAATATATAGTATTTATATATTTAGTGTTGTAGTTTTTTTTTTACATATATAATTTGTACTAATTTCTAATATATATCTTATTTATATTTATATATCTTATGTTATATGTGTCTTTATTTTGTATATATTTATATATAATAGAGATGTTAATATATATTTTTTTAATATATAATTATAGGTAATATTAGTATAATTATAGTATAAGTATATTTTTATTTACAAAATATTTATTTGTTATAATAATATAATAATAATAATGATAATGATAATGAAATTTTAAATAAAAAGGTAGTCTTAAATAATGAAAATTTTAATAATAATGATACTTTTGATAATACTAATAATTTTAATGAAAATAAAAATGTAATTTTTGATAATTTCAAAAATAATGGTTCTTTTAATAATAGTAATAATAATAACTATAATATTTATAATATCTATAAAAATAATATTTTTACTAATAATGATATTAATAATAATAATAATAATAATAATACTAATAATAATAATAATAATAATAATAATAATAATAATAATAATAATAATAATAACAACAACAATAATAATAAAACTAATAAAACTACCTTTTAAAAGTCTTTCCAAAAATGAATGCCCCAGACCGGGCTCGAACCCACGATCTCTCGGTAAACAACCACATTCCTAACCAATGCTCTACGATTGTTTTTCTGTTTTACAATCCAGCCTAAATCTATATATTCACTATATATATCTGTTCTACCTCATCTTCTTTTTCTACAAAAAAAATACCATAGCCGAGGCTCGAACTCAAGACCTCTCGGTTACGTCCAACACTCTCCACCATCCATCTGTCTTTTCTTTTCTTACTATAATCAGCTACCAATTATAAATAAACCGTATTTTTCTGTGTCCCATTTTCTTCATCTTCACAACATATTAATCGTATTATCATATATATCACCAAGTACCATCACTAGTTATTAACATCATCATCGTTTTTATAAAATCAAATATCATCATCCCATATAACATCAAATATCATCATCATCACGCCACATCTTTATCATTTGTACAAAATTAGAATTAGAAACAGAAGTTTACGACTGCAGCAGGAGAGGTGTCTTAAAAAAAATCGAGTAGCAACAACGTTTGCTTCATCGAATATGTAAAGCAACAAAAGCAATCAAGGTAGTTTTTGGATGGTCCAATAGCAGCTTATTGATAGCAGCCCATAAACACGCTTACAGCCCAAGAGCTTAATCACGGCTCAAACAAAAAAACTGAATTACTCAGCCCAAATAATAGTCTGGCCTGTTTTGAATCCCCTCCTGAGTTCGACCAGAGTTGAATAAAAAAATATTATGTATGCATCCCTCATCATATCATCATACTTACCTCATCTTCCATTAATATAATTGTAGACTTTATAATTAAAAGGGCTAGTGGGTGTCGGCTGCAACTTCTCATAAAGTAACAAAAATAATCACTTTTAATCATATAGCAAGTGGTGTAGATTCTGGTTTGTTGTGACTAAAACAGAAGTAAACAGAAACGAGAAAGATGCTGTAGCAGTAGCAGTATTCGAACCATGATTGAATGATGAGGCTGTTTTCGAGGGTTAGCAAGAACACATGGTTGTAGCAACAATAGTGATTATGGTGGCCGGTGTTGGTGGCCGAATGGTAGTGGTAGCCGGTGGTGAGTAAACTCGAATTAAGAAATAGAAAAACATTAGGTTGTAGCAATTTGTTATTTGGTAGACGTTGGAGAGGGATGGAGGTTTAAACCGAACAAGAAGGTGAAGGTGGTGACGGTTTACAGCAGCTACAAGGGATGGTTGTGGTGGTAGTTATCGTGGAGGTGGTGATATCAAACAACTAAGAAGAAGATGTGAGTTTGGTGATGTAGCATCTGTTTTGTGTTGGTGTCCAACGAGCAACAATCAAGGAAAGGAAATTTGGATTGTTATTTGATAAAGGTGGTGATATGGTGATATTGAACTCGGAGTTCGTTATTAATTGAAAAAGTAAACGTGGTGATGGTAGTTGATAAGGGTTTGAGGGATGGAATCACGATGGATTATGGTGATCGTCTTTATAAGGTGGCCGGTGATGGTTTGTAGTTGAGTAAAGAAGTGGTGGGTTTGGGAGGTTGTGTAGATTGTTGATGGTGAAGGTTTATGGGTGCAGAGCATATGTAAATGTATATCTATATCTATCTTATATTGTTTGTTTATGTATATAGGAGAATAGATATAAGATATTTACATTATTATAATTATAATTATAGTTGATAATTGATCAATGATTAATTGACACAGAAAGACAACAGTACGATCCTGATTGCTAACCAAATTTGTTCTTTGTGGAATTGATTGGTACGAATTTGTCAATAAAAAAAAAATAGTGTGAAAGTTACATTAAACAAATTTTGATTCCACTTTGTACGTATAATAATATATTAATAATTAATAATTATAATTAAAATTCTAATAATATTAATAAGAGAATTAGTAATAATAATACTAATGTTACCAAATAATACTAAAAATGATATTAATAATATTGTTAATGATAAATATAATAAATTGTATTATTTTCTAATAACTATAATAATATTGATAATAATAACTTATAATACTAATAACTCTTAGTGATAACAGTAATAATAATATCTAATAATAATATTAATATTAATTAAAATCACTAAAATTATAATTTTACTATTAATTATAATAATAATGATATTAATAATGATAACAATAATATTATTAATAATAATGATATAATAAATCAATTGTATTAAATTTCATATTTTAACTTTTAATGCTACTAATACTAATAGTAATAATAAATAATAATATAACACTATAATTAAACTTGTAATATATTAATATTATAATTTATTAATTATGTAATATTATATTACATAATCACATTTATTTAATATTTATATTTATATTTATATTTATATATTTACATATTTATCTACACAACTGTTCGTGAATCGTCGGTAATGGTCGAAGGGTAATTGAACATATGAACATAGTTTCAAAATTATCAAGACTCAACATTATAGACTTTGCTTATCTTGTCGGAAATATATGAAGATCAAGTTTAAATTTGGTCAGAAATTTCCGGGTCGTCACAGTACCTACCCGTTAAAGAAATTTCGTCCCGAAATTTGATTGGGATGGTCATGGCTAACAATAAAAATGTTTTCATGACGAATATGAGTTGATAAATAGAGTTTTATCATCATTAAGTAATATGGATAAAATAATTCGACTATTCGAAGAGTACGAGTGAAGCTATCACAAAATAGTGAAATGAGAAAGACATGTTTCATCATAACTTTTGACTAGTCCTGGTTGAATTCCGGAATTCAAGGGATTCAAAAGAAAATCTTGGAAATCTATAAGATCTGATTCTTCGAGATTTAAGGAAATTGGGATCTCTTTAATTAAATGCGATGATCTGTCCCAATTACTACGTCTGATTTTTCCATTATAAATTTACCTTTTCTGTTTCATTAGTTTTCACCACTTCTATACTCAATTCCCAATTTCAAAATGCTTAATCCAGTTCTGATCCTTGTCCTTATCCTTACTATCGCAACAATCATTCTCCTTTTCCAACTTCCACCAGAGGAATCTGCTTTCTTCTACTTCGCCCTTGGGGTTATAATGTTTTTAATTCTTCCGTGTCTTTATGTTGCGATAAACATTGATATACACGGTTTGTAATTTATGTGTTGTTATCGAGCTTTATATTCTCCCTTATTTTTCGAAGCTCTATGCTTTTGTTTTCTCTTCCCGACTTCAAGTCAAGCTAATAATGGTCCAGAATTTGTAGATATACAGTTTCGAATGATTATAATGTTTTAAGCAGGAAGGAACGTGATAGCACGATTTGATTTTTAAATTTATCAACATCACGGAAGATAGAAACATCAAGAATACATTTTCTTGATTTGTTCAGGAGTTAAGTAGAATGAAAGAGTTATGTAACATGACACATGATGACGTTATGATCTGTGAATCATCACGTCCCATTAGAAACTCAGCATGACTTACTGTAATATAATCACGTTGATCAAGTGTCATTATATTATACTAACTCATGCTTCAGTTCCCAACACTACTTCAAAAATATTCATACTTTAAACTTGAAGGTTTTAGAATTTAGAAACTAAAACGGTTTCTTTTATGATGTAATATAGATAGCACGAAGGGATAAATAATTTCGGACGAGAATATTTATGAAAATATCTTCAGAAATATCGAAGATATTTATGATGATATTTTGGAATTTCTAAGTTCGATGGTCGATGAAGAAAGATTTTCCGCAAGATTTTAACATGTGTACGGAGCAAGATATTCGTTGAAGGTTTCATCGGATCCAGAATTACCTGGTTTCTTTGAATATATAGTATGGTCCTGGTATTTGGCCTTGGTCTCCTTTATGGTTTGCTCAATCTGTTTTTCAGTACCAAATTTTCTATCAAGCGTTCCTAACACTCCCTTCTTTATCATCAAACTTTTGGCCGTTTAGACCATCTACAATTTTTCTGTTTCCTCTGTATTTAATGCTACGATATCTGAATCATCGGTTATCAAGCTGAGGTAGTTTCAAGAGAATTGTGTTTTTAGATGATTAAACGCTAATGATAATATGATGGAATATAAAAAGGTTCCCCTGTAACAATAAAAGAGCACGTATATTCATCAAGGTTATAATAAGGTTGTTTCGAACGAAAAGTCGAAGTTGACTTGCTGGAACTGTGACAAAATTTGCTACTTTGAAAGGAGTTACTAAGT
Source organism: Rutidosis leptorrhynchoides (assembly GCF_046630445.1). Lineage (NCBI taxonomy): Eukaryota > Viridiplantae > Streptophyta > Magnoliopsida > Asterales > Asteraceae > Rutidosis > Rutidosis leptorrhynchoides. The sequence goes on from NC_092337.1 coordinate 64,785,642, forward strand.
TATTTTGGGTAATAATAACACTAAAGGAATTATCACTGATACGTGTTAAATGTATACTCAGGTTCCGAGTGTTTTCAGGTGCATAACTATATGCATCAATCTTTTCTTCCATAGATGAAGTGCGGTTGATTCATCTCATGGATTGAGGTGTTTTCAAGAATTGTGAAAGGTTTGAACGCAAATTGTAATCGTCAAGATACAATGAGGTTTAGGATGAAATCAAGTGGCAAACTTGAAGAATGTTTAGTTTCATATGTTATAATCAATATTTTAATTCATTTTAATTGTCCAATGTTATTAGTCCGCAGTCGATAGTCCACAGTAACAGTCCAATAATTCATATATAGTTTAATATATAATATTCGAATTAATTAATACGTGTCGTGGCCCGTATACGTCTCAGACTCAATCACAACTCAAACTATATATATTATTGTAGAATCAACCTCAACCCTGTATAGCTAACTCCAGCATTACTGCATATAGAGTGTCTATGGTTATTCTAAATAATATATATAGATGCGTCGATATGATATGTCAAAACCTTGTATACGTGTCCCGATATTTAAAGTACGTAAAATAAATAACAGAAATTAAATGACGATAAATTAAATTGCGATAATTAAATTGCGATAAATAAACTACGATAAATAAAATGTAATCAGTTAGCTAGGAAGAGTTAGCTAGGATTTTGTTAGCGTGGATTCTTAACAGAATTTCTCATAGTTAATTTATTTGTTTCTAACAAATTTTATTTTGTCCAATGTTTTCTTCATTATGCCACTTGTTGAATTCTGATAGGTCAAAATCCAAGTATGAAATTGAAGGAAAATGGTTATTCTGTTGTAACCGGATACATATATCTGTGGATGTAAGTAGGATAGTAAATGACTGTTGAATCATATTCGAAGAATGTACAGTATAACATGTTAATATGAAAGTTAAATATTTCCTCGGGTATTACCTACCCGTTAAAATATTTTCACCATTAACAGTTTGTACAAAAGAATTTTTAATTACAATCTTTATGAAAACATATATACATATATATTTTCTTCAGATGCAATCATGGATTTAATGAGTTAATATGATATTAACTCATCTGATTTACTGTTAGAACAAGAATATATAATCTCTAAAACATTAGAGGTTACATAATTGCTATGTCGAACGAAGATAAATGATGTAGAACGCCATGTAGAACGATGATTATACTCGAGGTACAGAATGAGATGTCGAAGCTGGTGACGCGGATGTTGTTGTTGGTGGTACTAGTGCTGTTTGTGCTGAGGCTGGTGATGTTACTGGTGTTGGTGATACTGTTGGTGCTTGCAAATTGTGTACCGTGCTCTCTAAAGTTAACACTCGAGCTCGGAGTTCTTTAACTTCTTCTACTAACCCTGGTTGGTTATCAGTGTGAGGTAGAGGTTGGATATCTTCTCTAGTTCCGTTAATGGTAGCCTCAAGACGAAAAATTCTTGCAAAAAGGGTATAAACGGTGTTGCGAACAGGTTCGCCGGTCGAGTACTCCAAGGTTAGGTAGTAGATTCGGTTCATGATATGGAGTACCTTCTTCCCTTCTCCATAGGGTGAGTATGTCGCGAACCCACCCCCATTTTATCCAGTAATCACGGTAGTTGATTGGTTAGTGTGCTCCTGTCACGCTGTCTTCAGAGTCAGAGGAATGTGGTCGATTCGTAGAGGCCATCTTACGCGATCACAGAAGTATGAAGAGTTTAGTGACATCAATTGATAGTTGGATGTATTCTCAATGCATAATATGCATAGATATATATAGTACCAGGATCCTTTAAAGTACGGAGAAATTTACGAGAGATATCAGGAAAGGTCTAAAGTAACAGATACGTTAAGATATGAATTGTCAGATACGCTAAGATATGAATTTTGTCTATACACTATTCATGCAGTCAATGCAGTAAAACGTGTCTAGACTAAGAATAAAGAGCAGGTAATTTCCTAAGGATGATAAGTAGATGATTTCCGACAAAAATGATAAGCAAAACTTTTGACATGCAGACACAGTCGAAGTCCAGACTCACTAATGCATCCTAACGACTATCAGTTAGACACACTAATGCAAGACCTGGTTCGCTAAGACCACCGCTCTGATACCAACTGTAGAAACTCATCCTAATCTATCCGGACGAAGTCCATATTGATTATAAACGATTCACAATAGTTGATTACATCGCGAGGTACTTGACCTCTATATGATACATTTTACAAACATTGCATTCGTTTTTGAAAAGACAATCTTTCATTACATCGAAAGTTGACGGCATGCATACCATTTCATAATATATCTAACTATAATTGACTTAATGATAATCTTGATGAACTCAAGGACTCGAATGCAACGTCTTTTGAAATATGTCATGAATGACTCCAAGTAATATCTCTAATATGAGCAAATGCACAGCGGAAGATTTCTTTCGTACCTGAGAATAAACATGCTTTAAAGTGTCAACCATAAGGTTGGTGAGTTCATTAGTTTATCATAAACGATCATTTTCATCATTTTAATAGACCACAAGATTTTCATTTCCATTTCTCATAAATATACGTCCCATGCATAGAGACAAAAATATCATTCATATGGATTGAGCACCTGGTAACCGACATTCACAATATGCATATAAGAATATCCCCATCATTCTGGGATCCTCCTTCGGACATGATATAAGTTTCGAAGTACTAAAGCATCCGGTACTTTGGATGGGGCTTGTTGGGCCCGATAGATCTGTCTTTAGAGCTCGCGTCAATCAGGGTGTTTGTTCCCTAATTCTTAGATTACCAGACTAAATAGGGTGATATTCGATTCGATAATCCAACCATAGAATGTAGTTTCGATTACTTGTGTCTATTTCGTAAAACATTTATAAAAGCAGCGCATGTATTCTCAGTCCCAAAAATATATATTGTAAAAGCATTTAAAAGGGAATAATGAAACTCACGCATATAAATATTGCAAAACAGTTATTAAAACATTGCATGTATTCTCAGCCCAAAAATGTAATGAGTAAAAGGGAGCAAATGAAACTCACCATACTGTATTTTGTAGTAAAAATACATATTACGATATTGAGCAAATGCAGGGTTGGCCTCAGATTCACGAACCTATATCAGTTATATATATTAACACATATAATCGTAATTTAAATAATTTCATCTATTAAATATATAGTATTTATATATTTAATGTTGTAGTTTTTTTTACATATATAATTTGTACTAATTTCTAATATATATCTTATTTATATTTATATATCTTATGTTATATGTGTCTTTATTTTGTTTATATTTATATATAATAGAGATGTTAATATATATTTTTTTAATATATAATTATAGGTAATATTAGTATAATTATAGTATAAGTATATTTTTATTTACAAAATATTTATTTGTTATAATAATATAATAATAATAATGATAATGATAATGAAATTTTAAATAAAAAGGTAGTCTTAAATAATGAAAATTTTAATAATAATGATACTTTTGATAATACTAATAATTTTAATGAAAATAAAAATGTAATTTTTGATAATTTCAAAAATAATGGTTCTTTTAATAATAGTAATAATAGTAATAATAATAACTATAATATTTATAATATCTATAAAAATAATATTTTTACTAATAATGATATTAATAATAATAATAATAATAATAATAATAATAATAACAATAATAATAATAATAATAATAATAATAATAATAATAATAACAATAATAATAAAACTAATAAAACTACCTTTTAAAAGTCTTTCCAAAAATGAATGCCCCAGACCGGGCTCGAACCCACGATCTCTCGGTAAACAACCACATACCTAACCAATGCTCTACGATTGTTTTTCCGTTTCACAATCCAGCCTAAATCTATATATTCACTATATATATCTGTTCTACCTCATCTTCTTTTTCTACAAAAAAAATACCATAGCCGAGGCTCGAACTCAAGACCTCTCGGTTACGTCCAACACTCTCCACCATCCATCTGTCTTTTCTTTTCTAACTATAATCAGCTACCAATTATAAATAAACCGTATTTTTCTGTGTCCCATTTTCTTCATCTTCACAACATATTAATCGTATTATCATATATATCACCAAGTACCATCACTAGTTATTAACATCATCATCATTTTTATAACATCAAATATCATCATCATCATCATCCCTTATAACATCAAATATCATCATCATCACGCCACATCTTTATCATTTGTACAAAATTAGAATTAGAAACAGAAGTTTACGACTGCAGCGGGAGAGGTGTCTTAAAAAAAATATAGTAGCAACAACGTTTGCTTCATCGAATATGTAAAGCAACAAAAGCAATCAAGGTAGTTTTTGGATGGTCCAATAGCAGCTTATTGATAGCAGCCCATAAACACGCTTACAGCCCAAGAGCTTAATCACGGCCCAAACAAAAAAACTGAATTACTCAGCCCAAATAATAGTCTGGCCTGTTTTGAATCCCCTCTCGAGTTCCACCAGAGTTGAATAAAAAAAATATAATGTATGCATCCCTCATCATATCATCAAACTTACCTCATCTTCCATTAATATAATTGTAGACTTTATAATTAAAAGGGCTAGTGGGTGTCGGCTGCAACTTCTCATAAAGTAACAAAAATAATCACTTTTAATCATATAGCAAGTGGTGTAGATTCTGGTTTGTTGTGACTAAAACAGAAGTAAACAGAAACGAGAAAGATGTTGTAGCAGTAGCAGTATTCGAACCATGATTGAATGATGAGGCTGTTTTCGAGGGTTAGCAAGAACACATGGTTGTAGCAACAATAGTGGTGATTATGGTGGCCGGTGTTGGTGGCCGAATGGTAGTGGTAGCCGGTGGTGAGTAAACTCGAATTAAGAAATAGAAAAATATTAGGTTGTAGCAATTTGTTATTTGGTAGACGTTGGAGAGGGATGGAGGTTTAAACCGAACAAGAAGGTGAAGGTGGTGACGGTTTACAGCAGCTACAAGGGATGGTTGTGGTGGTAGTTATCGTGGAGGTGGTGATATCAAACAACTAAGAAGAAGATGTGGGTTTGGTGATGTAGCATCTGTTTTGTGTTGGTGTCCAACGAGCAACAATCAAGGAAAGGAAATTTGGATTGTTATTTGATAAAGGTGGTGATATGGTGATATTGAACTCGGCGTTCGTTATTAATTGAAAAAGTAAACGTGGTGATGGTAGTTGATAAGGGTTTGAGGGATGGAATCACGATGGATTATGGTGATCGTCTTTATAAGGTGGCCGGTGATGGTTTGTAGTTGAGTAAAGAAGTGGTGGGTTTGGGAGGTTGTGTAGATTGTTGATGGTGAAGGTTTATGGGTGCAGAGCATATGTAAATGTATATCTATATCTATCTTATATTGTTTGTTTATGTATATAGGAGAATAGATATAAGATATTTACATTATTATAATTATAATTATAGTTGATAATTGATCAATGATTAATTGACACAGAAAGACAACAGTACGATCCTGATTGCTAACCAAATTTGTTCTTTGTAGAATTGATTGGTACGAATTTGTCAATAAAAAAAAATAGTGTGAAAGTTACATTAAACAAATTTTGATTCCACTTTGTACGTATAATAATATATTAATAATTAATAATTATAATTAAAATTCTAATAATATTAATAAGAGAATTAGTAATAATAATATTAATGTTACCAAATAATACTAAAAATGATATTAATAATATTGTTAATGATAAATATAATAAATTGTATTATTTTCTAATAACTATAATAATATTGATAATAATAACTTATAATACTAATAATTCTTAGTGATAACAGTAATAATAATATCTAATAATAATATTAATATTAATTAAAATCACTAAAATTATAATTTTACTATTAATTATAATAATAATGATATTAATAATGATAACAATAATATTATTAATAATAATGATATAATAAATCAATTGTATTAAATTTCATATTATAACTTTTAATGGTACTAATACTAATAGTAATAATAAATAATAATATAACACTATAATTAAACTTGTAATATATTAATATTATAATTTATTAATTATGTAATATTATATTACATAATCACATTTATTTAATATTTATATTTATATTTATATTTATATATTTACATGTTTACCTATACAACTGTTCGTGAATCGTCGGTAATGGTCGAAGGGTAATTGAACATATGAACATAGTTTCAAAATTATCAAAACTCAACATTATAGACTTTGCTTATCTTGTCGAAAATATATGAAGATCAAGTTTAAATTTGGTCAGAAATTTCCGGGTCGTCACAATTTCACCCCTGTTTTAATAATTCCATAGACGATTAATCCATTCCCGTGTCCGGTTAAATGAACGATTATTCGTACATATAAATATCCCGCCCATCGTGTCCGATCGAGTGTATATGGTTATTTATAGGGACGTCCAATTGTAAATCTTTATATTAAAATTAACAAACTATCATTTAGTTAAATAAATATACAGCCCATTAATAGCCCATAGTCTAATTTCCACAAGTGTCGTTCTTTTGTCCAAACCCCAATTATGGTACAAAGCCCAATTACCCAATTTTAATATTTTTAGCCCAACATCATGATTACTTCGTCTTAAATAAGCATAATAATAACTTAAGTACGAGACATTAATTTAAAAAGGAGAACATAGCTTACATTGATTATTTATCGCGTAGTGTTACACGGACAGAGCTCCAACTTTAAAACCCGTAAAATAACCTTTACATTAACCCAAACTAATCTAATATAAAACTAACCTATACTATATATATATATATATATATATATATATATATATATATATATATTATATATATATTATTATTACATAGGGAGTATTATTATTATTATTTTTTGGTGTTTAAAACTCGGCAGAAAACGTTGATATTTATAGGACATTTCTGAAATTTCAAACTCCGCGAGTTGCGGCACTTTTGCACTATAAACTCCGCGACTCGCAGAGTTCGTAAATCCAGATCACATAAGTTTGGATCCTAGTCTGCCGACGGTTTTAATATATAAATATAATATATATATAATTTATATAATTAATTATATATTATATTATATTTATATACATAGTTAACTTGTAATTTTTAGTCCGTTGCGTTGAGAGTTGACTCTGGTCCCGGTTTCGGATTTTCGAACGTCCTTACGTATTATTTTATATCGTGTACTTTGCGTTTTGTAACTTGTACTCTTGTAATTTTTAGACGTTTCTCATCAATAAATTGAACCTCTTAGATTGTACTTTGTACTTTTGAGCTTTTTGGCCGTTTGCATCTTCAATTCGTCGAATCTGTCTTTTGTCTTCACCTTTTATTATTTAAACGAATATCACTTGTAAATAGAACAATTGCAACTGAAAACTTTACATATTGGAAGGATATTGATACTAAATATATGTTCATTTGGAGTACTATCAAATATCCCCACACTTGAACGTTGCTTGTCCTCAAGCAATACATAACTTGAAATAATATAATTCATCACACGAATCACTTCTTTATTCTTCACATTTTGTACATCAGTGATTTTGATATGGCGGTATGAACAATGGTAGTAATGATGTGGTTTACAGTCCCACATGACTATAAAAATTTAGATCCTTAAGGAAATTGGATTTTTATGAAAACATTTGATCTTTTGAAAATTTATTCTAGCTTTTACCCTAGATAAGTTTTCCGGAATAACCCTTCACCGGTGTTTGCAAATTCTTTTTGTGGGTTTGGTGGGTTTCAGATTTGAAAATTTTAGCTCAAAACTTACGGTTTTGTGTCACCCACTTGCTAACCTTGTAGTAGGAAAGCAACACGTCCAGTATACTTGCTCCGTATATTACCTTTCGGTAAACTACCGTCTGGTTGTAAAGGAAAGTGTTGAACAAGCAACTATTAAGGCAATGTCCCCTGACATGCTTTTAATTATGGTCTATAACGTGTCGGACGCAATTACTATCCTTTGTAGGAGCAATAGTAAAGCTCACCCTTATAATTTTTCGGTCTGGCACAAGGTCCTATCTTCGACCATGCTATGCAACCACCGTTCTTACGGTTGACACCCGATTTGGTTCAGGTGACCTAATGAATTCCAGGTGAATTCCTAGGATTTTACGTTCAATGGTAATGAACGCATTGAAAATAGGTTTTCAGAAAACAAATCGGTTTTAATTTTGATCAAAATATTTTCTCGTTCAAGCTCGAGTTTAGATATCATTGAATTCTATGAGTTTGTAATTCTCAATCTTTAAGGTCAATCTCAAGGATTGAGTAATATCAGGCTTAAAAGCTGATTTTTAATCTTTAAGGAGATTATCCTTTCTGGGGGTCTGATTCATTAGTCTTATCAAGCTAATTTGTACGGCGCCCTCTCCATTTTACGAGACAGATCCTTTCATGGTTAGGATAAGTCTGACCACTTGGCAACCCTGTTTGATGTTGAGGTCCGTGGATTTCCTGCTGATTTTAGTGATGACTTTTCTAGATTTTTCGTCAACCTACAGCTGGTCTGGACGACAACTTCCTGACCTAAATCAAGAAGCGCGTGTCTTTTTCGGAAGACTTTACTTCCTTTTAATGATGGAATTGATTTATCGTGTAGATCCATCTTTTCTTTTCTTTCATCGGGTAAAATAGTTAATTTAGTCCAAAACAAAAGCACCTGCAATAAACTTTACAGAAACATGTGCTAGATAGTTTTTAATTGAATAACTAGGTACATTCTTCCCACACTTAGTTTCTTTCTTTGCCTTTTTATTCTCCTTTATTCCATTTTAAATGAATTCAAGCGTTTTAGGGTGTTTCTCAATTTATGTCCTTTCCGAGGTAACGATAATTTCGGTATTAACACCTAGTTTTCACCGTTCATAAATATATATAAACATGATTTTAAATTCATTTAGTTGAAAATTTTTCAAATTTTCATAAAATTTGGCAAATAAACCAAGTATAAACCCGAGAGAATTTATAACCCTTCTCCACACTTGAGATCATGCAATGTCCTCATTTGCATGAAATCAGACTCTAATTATAAATTCTTGAGGGTGATTAGTGTAGAAAAGTGATTGAAAATACCCAGTTTGTAATTACAAAGCTCGTAGAATGATAGATGGCGCGCCTCATCGTTCATTCCTTCTTGTTTTATCACACATGCTTTTTTTTCAAAAACGGCTGCTTTTCTGAACTGTTTACTAATATTTGAAAAAGCGTCTTTTACCCTAATCATGCATTTTTATTAACGAGTTATGCACTAACCCAAACCCCTAATTTAACGTTAAGTGGGGTTAGACTTCCCCACACTTAGCTGACGACATGTGAAGTCGGTAGAATAAGTTCCACGAATTAGAATAGTGAGCCAGTTATTTACATCTCGGGTGGTATATATTATATCAATGGGTTTAAAGTTTAGACCCACCCGATCGTCACTATCTAATTCTTTTATAAGTGTAGCTTTTAGTAAATGGATATGTCTCTTTTCTGGTTCTTGGTCAAATGGATCGATATACACCAACATACTTATTATATGGTGGACAATTCCTAACATTTCCTTCCTTTTATTTTCGGGATTAAAGGTTTCACCTCTATTACCCAATTGGGTGAAATCCGAGGTGTCATTATCTATTACAGCTCGTAGTTCATCTTTTGTAGATGACTCGTCTATTGAGAATATTGGGTTGGAAAGTTGTGGAATAGTGAATTTCGGGATCGAAGTAGATTCTTCTTCATTAACGGTACTTATCGGTCCCACTATTTTGGTCTCGGGGGTAAAATTTTCAACGTTATCGTTTTTCCAAGAGTACCAATTTGTCACCCTTACTTCTTCTTCATTCATTGATTGGTCGATGATTTCGTCGGTAGAGGCTAATGTGTCAATATGTTGTGAAATTAGTAAAGCTGAATAAAAAGTATCATCGGGATAGTTGGTGATTTTGGAGCTCTCGAATTCATCAAAATTCGATGATATGAGATTTTCTTGCATACGACTCCTCAGATCAACAGGTGTGTAATCTGATAGAGTTTCAGCTTGCCGATTTACAAACTCTCTCATTTGTTCATTTTGAGCATCAAGTTCTTCGTTTTTGATTTATCTAAAGAATTTTCAGGCACATAATTTTCCTCGTCTACTGGTTGTTGAGTTTGGATATATTCTTGCGAATAATCCCAATTAGAATTATATTCCTCATAATCATTCCATTCAGGTTCCATGGGTGCGTAATTTTCCATAGGAACGTAATAATAACATTCCCATGTTGAATGATAATCTCCACAGATTTCACAACCAGTTATTGTTTCGTCATTCGTGATCCAAGATTGACTGAACGAATTGTCATCAACACCCATTTGAGAGTATTGATTAAATTGATTTCGGATGTCATAAAGAGTTTCCAAAATATTCTCGAGATTTTCCATAATGCGCTTATTACCAAATTTTAGCTACAATGTGGTGCATTTACTTAATTATCCTATTAGTTATAAAAAATAAAAATTATATAAGTTATCAAATTAATAGACTTTTCTGCTTTTGCCCACGTTTCGAATAGCCAATAGATGCAGCAGAGAGCCAGAACCCTTTAAATCGGAAGCTCACAACTCAGCCACTAACAAATCTAACTATTACTACGAAGCAGAAAATTTGGATGTCTATCAATTTAACCACTTAAAATAATTTTTCGTTTGGAATTATTAGAGAAGAAGTAGAGAAAATTTCTAAGTCCTAAAAACTAGCGTGTCGAGAAATAAGAAAGAAAAAGAGTGCGCGTCGAAAAAAAACGTCGAAAAATAAAATAAGAAAGAAAAACGTCGAAATTTAAAAGTCTAAAAATTAAATCTAAAAAGTTGCGCCTAAAGGTATTAAAGCTTAAAGGAATTCTATATCCAAAACGGCAATAACTTAATTAGGCACTAAAATCTAAAAACTGCGTCGCAAAATTCTAAAGCACCTAAATCTTAGTCTAAAGAAAAAGCACTTAAGGGATTTTACGGCAAAGCCTAAAAATCTAGAAAATAAAAATAAGCTACGGCAAAACTAAATTTTAAATTAACTACAAACGATAAAAATAAAAATATTACGATTACACTAAATAAAAGGATACAAAATATAAAAATAAAAAGTGATAAAATTACTTATTTTTATAAAAATATTATTTTTATATTTATTTTATAAAAGTATTAATTTTTATATATAATAAAACTAATTATAATTAATTAAAACTAATTAATTAAAACGAAAACTAAATAATAAATTAATTAAACTAATTTAGGGTTTTAAAAATAATAATAATTAATGTAATCTGTAATTAATGCGATTAGGGTTTACCAGGTGCGTCAGGGCTGCTCCGCGAGTCGCGGTTCCACCTGGCAACAAACTCCGCGAGTCGCGGAGATTTGAAATTAAAATGACAAGTTTTGTTTTTTTTTTTTTAAATTTTATATTGTTTTTCTAAAAATATATATAAATATATTTATACAAAAATAAATTAAAAATATAGCGTTTCGCCGATTTCCCCGGCAGCGGCGCCAAAAACTTGATGTCGTAGCGTGGGGGTACGAAATAGTGTATATTTTACTAGGAAAAACTATTAAATACGATACATTTTTACATAAGTTATTTATTTATTTACAGATGGGATATACCTAAACCTTGCTACAACACTATAGGCAGTGTACCTAATCGTAGAGTAGTGTAGTTTTTAGTAAGTCCGGTTCGTTCCACAAGGAGCTGACTTATTTCACACTATATTTTAAACAATTATATTCGTACAAAATATATTATATTAATAATATATAAAAGGGGGTTTTACCGTTTAATGACCGGTTTGTCGATTTTATATTTTAAGCGAAGCGTAAAGTAAATATAATTAACAAAATAAAATAAATAACAAAAAATATAAATGACGAATAATTAAAGGTGCGATGAAATATAAAATAAAATAATTATGCTTATTTAAACTTCCATAATCATGATGTTTGACGTGTTGATTTTTAGTTTATTCTCATGGGTTAATTGTTCTTTGTCCTGGATTATTTAATATGCCCGTCTAGTTTTTGTCCATAACAGTCCATCAGTCATAAATATAAAGTGCGAGTGTCCTCGTCAAATTATCCTTATATCTGAAGTCAAATATTCCAACTAATTGGGGACTTAAACTGTAACAAGGTTTTAATACTTTGTTTAATAATTACACCAGGATATCGACTGCGTGTAATTCAAGGTTTAATACTTTGTTAACAATTACGCCAAGTGTCCTTGTACATAATTTCACCCATGTTTTAATAATTCCATAGACTATTAATCCATTCCCGTGTCCGGTTAAATGAACGATTATTCGTACATATAAATATCCCGCCCATCGTGTCCGATCGAGTGTATATGGTTATTTATAGGGACGTCCAATTGTAAATCTTTATATTAAAATTAACAAACTATCATTTAGTTAAACAAATATAAAGCCCATTAATAGCCCATAGTCTAATTTCCACAAGTGTCGTTCTTTTGTCCAAATCCCAATTATGGTACAAAGCCCAATTACCCAATTTTAATATTTTTAGCCCAACATCATGATTACTTTGTCTTAAATAAGCATAATAATAACTTAAGTACGAGACATTAATTTAAAAAGGAGAACATAGCTTACATTGATTATTTATCGCGTAGTGTTACACGGACAGAGCTCCAACTTTAAAACCCGTAAAATAACCTTTACATTAACCCAAACTAATCTAATATAAAACTAACATATACTATATATATTATATATATATATATTATTACATAGGGAGTATTATTATTATTATTATTTGGTGTTTAAAACTCGGCAGAAAACGTTGATATTTATAGGACATTTCTGAAATTTCAAACTCCGCGAGTTGCGGCACTTTTGCACTACAAACTCCACGACTCGCGGAGTTCGTAAATCCAGCTCACATAAGTTTGGATCCTAGTCTGCCGACGGTTTTAATATATAAATATAATATATATAATTTATATAATTAATTATATATTATATTATATTTATATACATAGTTAACTTGTAATTTTTAGTCCGTTGCGTCGAGCGTTGAGAGTTGACTCTGGTCCCGGTTCCGGATTTTCGAACATCCTTGCGTATTATTTTATATCGTGTACTTTGCATTTTGTAACTTGTACTCTTGTAATTTTTAGACGTTTCTCATCAATAAATTGAACCTCTTGGATTGTACTTTGTACTTTTGAGCTTTTTGGCCGTTTGCGTCTTCAATTCGCCGAATCTGCCTTTTGTCTTCACCTTTTATTATTTAAACGAATATCACTTGTAAATAGAACAATTGCAACTAAAAACTTTACATATTGGAAGGATATTGATACTAAATATATGTTCATTTGGAGTACTATCACTTACCCTCTCGTTGTTTACATTTTTATAGGTTACAAGTGGCGGCTTGGGTTTGCTTGGGGACTAGTGCTTTACGGATCGCTTTATACTTTTGATTAGGATTGGGTAGCGTTCCCAATCACCATGCTCGGTTTTGGTTGTAAAGTGAACTAGTTGGATCATGAATTATATTTTGGATACGTCAAATGGGTCCCGGGTTTCATTCCCATTTTGTAAACTTAATTTATATATTGTATGTTTTAAAGGTGTTTAAACTTATCATTGTAATGATGATGTTTTCAGAAACGTACATGGACCAATGTTGCATATATTATTATGATAAAAAGGAAAAAAAAAATTATGGGCCGGAAATACGACGGGTTGGGTTGTTTCAAGTGGTATCAGAGCATGATCTAAGGGATTTAGGTGACTTGAGATAGGCGCCTAGACTTAGACTTTTTGTGTGTGCTAAATTGTTACGGGACTTGTAGGATTTCGGGTCGGCTCGGGTTATAGCTAGTGCCTTAGATTGTAGGTGAACTAGCTATGTATTGATTATATTGTTACTAATCATGTTGTTTGTGTTAGACATCTAGCAATATGGTTGTTGTATTTATGAGCTCGGCATGGCGTGTGAGCGTAATAATGCTTCGCGACCATTAATACGGTTGCAAGCCAAGTCAAGTGAGTAATGTACAACAAGTATTGAACTAGATGGGGTGTATGAACGGTAATGTATTTATATGATTACGGATAAATATCGTGGCGGTGTATGTAATTTATTTGTGTTGCGTTCCTAACCGAGTTCATTTCTTAGAATGACGACAAAGAACAAACAAGTTAACGAGGAATAAGGCGACGACTCTGAGTTAACGGCTAAGGTTGAGGCCATCTTTAAACGGCAAAAAGCGGAGTTTCTTAAGGATGTTAGAAAGGTTTTCCAGGAATCGGTTGATGGGTAAGTAACCGAGTTAATCAACGAACGAATGAATGTCGCGATCGAAGAGGCATTCGAAGCTAGAAACATTTATCCTCGCAGTGAAGGAGGTGATGGTAACGGTGGACATGGAAGGTGAGACTTCCATTACAAGAACTTCAAGGATGCTCAACCTCCTATGTTTAATGGGGTGAGGGATCCGTTGAAGAGTACATGTTGGGTTTCCGACATCGAGGGGGCTTTCCGTACTAGTGAATGTCCTCCCGAGAAGAAAACGAGATACGGTTCTAGTATGTTACGTGAAGAAGCCAAGTTGTGGTGGGATGACAAGATTCAATTGTATGTTGAAGAACAATGTATGAGCTTGTCATGGGAATAGTTTAAAAAGGAGTTCTTTGATGAATACCGAACTCAGTCCGACCTTAATAAAATCCGGGACGAGTTGCGTGATTTGCGACAAGGTTCGATGGACTTGGTTACTCTCAAGTCTACTTTCTTGTCAAAAACTCGTTTCTGTCCGGAGTATGTCGGTGATGACCGAATGTTGATGTTAGATTTCTATCGTACTTTAAGCGATGAATTGAAACATAAGATTAGTCGGGAGATGGCTAAGTCTTTCGAAGAGTTTTTTGAGTTAGCTCGGGGTTTTGAATCGGAGGTGTCGAAGGCAAGCGGTTCCGATGTTAGTAAGCGAAAGTTTGAAACTACGATATATTCGAACAAGAAGAGTAAAAGTGTGACCGAAGTTGTCGGTAGTGTGAAGAAGGATGGCTCCGGAAATTACCTCCCTGCTTGCTACAACTGTGGGTTACGGGGTCATTTGTCTCGCGATTGTACAGAGCCAACTTCCAACCAGGTTACGTGTTTTAATTGTCAGAAAAAGGGACACCGAAAGTCGGAGTGTCATGAGTTGGTTGGTGATGCGCGGAGGAACTAGCCATAACGTTTGAGGTACTTTTCGATTATGTTAATGGAATGTACTTATGAATTTTTGGTTGATGTATTGTGTTAAGTGCGTAGTAAAAGGAAGGGTAGCATTCCTTAAGGAATTACCCCATGATGATGTTTGGGATGACGGTCGAAGGGCGTAAGACTTGGTGCTTTCAAGCATTCCTTAGTGTGGGGTAAAATATTTTACCAAGCCATGGGAGTAGGCTTTGGAGTTACTTGTTAGTGCGTGGTCACTTTTGTGTTGTGAGATTATGAACCATAAGGTTCGACGAGCACGTATGACTTAAGGTCATTCTAATTAGGATATGGGTATCCGCGAGCGGATGGAACCCTAGGTAACAAGTCTTTTGACTTTGATAATGTTAGTAGTGGAGTCTAAATGACGCGATGTCAGGTGCCTTTTTCATACCTGCAAGCGTAATGTTCGACTCCGACGGTGTTGTTGTTACGTTGTACTTAGGGTACCGGAGAGAAACCTTTAGGTACATGAGTGACTAGGTGGAACCTTGACAAATTATGGCATTCGGAGAATTGCAAGAATAACGTTTGTGTAATTTGTGATGAACTCTTCGTTGAAGTGATTAAGGATAGGTTAATGATAATGCTAAAAACGAACATATATTTCATAGCATTATTCCTCAAGAAAGACAAGCTTTTAGTTGCAATTGTTCTATTTACAAGTGATATTCGTTTAAATAATAAAAGGTGAAGACAAAAGACAGATTCGACGAATTGAAGACGCAAACGACCAAAAAGCTCAAAAGTACAAAAGACAATCAAAAAGGTTCCAATTATTGATAAGAAACGTCTCGAAATCACAAGAGTACAAGATTCAAAACGCAAAGTACAAGATATTAAATTGTACGCGAGGACGTTCGAAAATCCGGAACCGGGACCAGAGTCAACTCTTAACGCTCGACGCAACGGACTAAAAATTACAAGTTAACTATGTATATAAATATAATATAATATATAATTAATTATATTAATT
Source organism: Rutidosis leptorrhynchoides (assembly GCF_046630445.1). Classification (NCBI taxonomy): domain Eukaryota; kingdom Viridiplantae; phylum Streptophyta; class Magnoliopsida; order Asterales; family Asteraceae; genus Rutidosis; species Rutidosis leptorrhynchoides. The sequence goes on from NC_092337.1 coordinate 64,801,928, forward strand.
ATATATATATTATATATATATATTAAAAACCGTCGGCAGCAAGAAACTCCAAGGGTGTGAGCTGTAAATATATCTCCGCGACTCGCGGAGTTTTAAGGGCATTTTGCCGCGAGTCGCGGAGCCCCAATTTTCAACTCTGGCTATAAAGCCAACTGAATTCTGATCAAATTTAATCATCTTTTTTCTCTTCCTCTTCATACGTAAATATATTTATATTTATAATTTATATTTTAATTTTAATTTTAAATCCTAATAATAAGGGTATGTTAGCGAATGTTGTAAGGGTGTAAGTCGAAATTCTGTCCGTGTAACGCTACGCTATTTTTAATCATTGTAAGTTATGTTCAACCTCTTTATATTAATGTCTCGTAGCTAAGTTATTATTATGCTTATTTAAAACGAAGTAATCATGATGTTGGGCTAATTACTAAAATTGGGTAATTGGGCTTTGTACCATAATTGGGGTTTGGACAAAAGAACGACACTTGTGGAAACTAGACTATGGGCTATTAATGGGCTTTATATTTGTTTAACTAAATGAAAGTTTGTTAATGTTAATATAAAGATTTACAATTGGGCGTCCCTATAAATTACCATATACACTCGATCGGACACGATGGGCGGGGTATTTATATGTACGAATAATCGTTCATTTAACCGGACACGGGAATGGATTAATAGCCACTAGAATAATTAAAACAGGGGTGAAATTACATTCAAGGGTAATTGGTGTAATTGTTAACAAAGTAGTAAAACCTTGGTTTACACGCAGTCGATAACCTGGTGTATTCATTAAACAAAGTATTAAAACCTTGTTACAATTCGAATCCCCAATTAGTTGGAATATTTAACTTCGGGTATAATAATAATTTGACAAGGACACTTGCAATTTATATTTATGACTGATGGACTGTTATGGACAAAAACCAGACGGACATATTGAATAATCCAGGACAAAGGACAATTAACCCATGGGCAATAAACTAAAATCAACACGTCAAACATCATGATTACGGAAGTTTAAATAAGCATAATTCTTTTATTTCATATTTAATTTCCTTTATTTTATATTTAATTGCACTTCTAATTATCGCACTTTTATTTATTTTATTTTATCGCACTTTTAATTATCGTACTTTTTAATTATCGCAATTTTATTTTATCGCATTTTTATTATTCGTAATTTCATTATCGTTATTTACTTTACGATTTAATTTTAGTCTTGTATTTATATTTTACATTAGGTTTTAACTGCGACTAAAGTTTTAAAATCGACAAACCGGTCATTAAACGGTAAAAACCCCCCTTATTAATAATAATATTACCTATATATATATTTGTATTTTTATAAAAATAAACTAATATAGCGTTGAGCTTTGTTCAAAGATTTCCCTGTGGAACGAACCGGACTTACTAAAAACTACACTACTGTACGATTAGGTACACTGCCTATAAGTGTTGTAGCAAGGTTTAAGTATATCCATTCTATAAATAAATAAATATCTTGTGTAAAATTGTATCGTATTTAATAGTATTTTCCTAGTAAAATAATAACTATTTTATATACACCTCGTTCGACATCAAGTATTTTTGGCGCCGCTGCCGGGGAACTATCTTAAAAGCCGGAAGCGCAACGCTAATATAAAAAAAAAAAAAAAAAAAAGATTTTTAGTTACTTTTATTAAAAGTCGTTTTTGTAAAAATACGTTTTAAATATTCGAAAATATAAAAAGAAAAAAACAAAAATATTAGTATTTTTAAGATTTTGTTAAATATTTAAGTTTTATAAGTTTCTTTATTTCTATTTTAGTTTATAAAAATATAATTTTTATTTTAAAATCTTTTATTTATTTAAAAAACAGAAAACAGAAAAAAAAAAAAAAATATAAAGAAAAACGCGTAAAAAGATAAATCTGTCAGCTCAAATTCTGAACCCCGCGACTCGCGGGGTTTTCATCTTTAATTGCCGCGACTCGCGGAGGGGTTCTGACAGGCGACAAGGAAGCCCTAATCGAGCATTAATTACGGGATATTATTAATATTAATTATTAATTAAACCTAATTATTATTATTATTATTATTAGTTTTAATTTTACTTTTACTTTTTATTTATATATTTTAGTTAAATTAAGTTTAATAAAATTGTAAAATTAATAGTTTTATAAAATAAATAATATAAAAATAATATTTTTATAAAAATTGTACTTTTTACAACTTTTTGTATATTTTTATATTTTGTCCCTTTTTAATCGTTGTAGCGTAATATTTGTATTTTTAGCTCATATTTTAAACTTAGTTTTTGCTATAGTTATTTTTACTCCTATATTTTTAGGCTTTGCCGTAGAATTCCTTAAGTGCTTTTTCTTTAGACTAAGATTTAGGTGCTTTAGAATTTTGCGACGCCTTTTTAAGTTTTAGTTTCTTTTTAAGTTATTTCCATTTGGGATTTAGTTTTTCCTGTAAGCTTTAATATTTTTAGACCTTTTACTATGTACCAATTATCATTACAATTAGTAATTTCAATTTGCGATTATAATTTTAAGTTAGTTGTAGTAATAAGGTTAGGTTAGTTAAGTATTTTTAAGTTTTTATAAGTTTCTTTTATTTTTCCGTCACCTTTTATTTTTCAATCATTTTTTCTTTTTCGACCTTTTTCGACGAACTCTTTTTCTCTCTTATTTCTCGCCATTCTAGTTTTTAGGACTTAGAATTTTTTCTACTTCTTCTCTAAATTTCTTAAAATTACGAAAATTTATTTTAAGTGGTTAAATTAATAGACATCAAAATTTTCTGGTTCGTAGTAATAGTTGGATTTGTACGTGGACCGGGTTATTGGAGCCAAACAGTCCTCAATTATATTGAGACCAAACGAATCCTGCCCCTCTGCTGCATCTTTTGGCTATTCGAAACGTGGGCAAAATCAGAAAAGTCTATTGATTGGATAACTTATTATAATTTTTCTTTCCTTTTTAAAAACTAATAGGATATTCAGTGAATGCACCGAGCAAGACGTTCATCACCTTTTGTACGTTCACCACCTGTAACTCGATCAAGACATCGTTTAACAAATATAACCGCCGTTGATTTTTCTTTAGAATCGTCATCCAGTCGACCAAGTACTTCAGTTCAAATTTCCGATAATCCATTTTTTGAACCCAACCTCACAATTGAGAATCCAGAGAATATTCAGGAACGGTTCGTAGATCCTGAACCATTAAACTTTCCTCCGGAACCACCAATCATTCAAACAGAGATTGTTGAGGAACGAACCATTAAATCAGAATCATCTAGTGATACCGATTCAACAAATTCAATTATGGAGAATCTGGAACCTTTAAGTATGGAAGACCGAATGAGAGCTAAACGAACTGGCCAAGGTCACGCAATTACTCATCCAGACATTAATGCGCCAGATTATGAAATCAAAGGACAAATTCTACACATGGTGACTAATCAATGCCAATTTAGTGGTGCGCCGAAGGAAGATCCAAATGAACATCTACGTACCTTTAATAGGATCTGCACACTATTTAAAATACGAGAAGTGGAGGATGAACAGATATATCTCATGTTATTTCCCTGGACTTTAAAGGGAGAAGCCAAAGATTGGTTGGAATCGTTACCTGAAGGGGTGATCGATACATGGGACGTTTTAATTGATAAATTTCTTAAACAATTCTTTCCTGCATCTAAAGCCGTAAGACTTCAAGCAGAAATTGTTACGTTCACACAGAAGCCAAATGAAACTCTATATGAGGCGTGGACAAGATATGGAAAGTTATTAAGAGGATGTCCGCAACATGGTTTAGACACCTGTCAAATAGTACAAATATTTTACCGAGGATGCGACATCACTACAAGAAAAGACATAGATATAGCAGCTGGTGGTTCTATTATGAAGAAAACCGAAACTGATGCTTACAAAATTATTGATAATACTGCTTCCCACTCACATGAGTGGCACCAAGAAAAAGACATCATTAGATCATCTAAAGCAGCTAGAGCTGATTCTAGCCATGACTTAGATTCCATTTCCGCAAAGATAGATGCTTTCGAGAGACGAATGGAAAAGATGACTAAGGATATTCATGCTATACGAATTAGTTGTGAGCAGTGTGGAGGACCACATTTGACAAAAGATTGTCTCAGTATTGAATTAACAATGGAACAAAGAGAGAATATTTCATACATAAACCAAAGGCCTGGAAATAATTATCAGAATAATTATCAACCGCCAAGACCGATTTACAATCAAAACCAGAATTATAACCGAAATATTCCATACAACAACCAACAAGGTCCTAGCAATCAACAAGTATCCAATAATAATTACAATCAGCAAAGACCAAATTTTCAAAACAAACCACCACAACAAACCGATGATAAAAAGCCGAATTTAGAAGATATGATGACGAAGCTAGTTGAAACTCAAACGCAGTTTTTCACCTCTCAGAAACAAACCAATGAACAAAATGCTCAAGCATTTAGAAATCAACAAGCTTCTATTCAAAATCTGGAACAAGAAGTAAGTAACCTAGCAAGGTTAATAGGTGAAAGAAAACCGGGAAGTCTACCTAGCGATACAAATGCTAACCCCCGGAATGAAACAGCTAAAGCTATTACCACAAGAAGTGGTACAACACTTAAACCACCTGAAATACCTGTAACTTCTGATGAAACTATTCCTACTCCACAAGAACCACAACCTGATCAAGATAAGGAAAAAGAACCGGTAGTTGAAAAGGTTAATGAAGATAACACAGTTAAGGATAAACCTTATGTTAAACCATACCAACCACCACTTCCTTATCCGAGTAAAATGAAGAAAGAAAAACTTGAAGCCGAGCAATCCAAATTCTTGGATATGTTTAAACAAATAAATGTAAATCTTCCTTTCATTGACGTGATTTCAGGAATGCCAAGATATGCTAAATTCTTGAAAGATCTAATCACGAATAGAAAGAAAATGGAAGAACTCTCGGCTGTTACTATGAATGCTAATTGTTCAGCAGTGCTGTTGAATAAGATACCAGAAAAACTATCTGATCCAGGAAGTTTCACAATTCCATGTTTTCTGGGTAGTCTTAGTTCAATAGAAGCATTGGCAGACTTAGGTGCTAGTATAAATCTAATGCCGTATTCACTATACGCTAAACTAGACCTTGGAGAATTGAAACCAACCAGAATAAGCATACAACTAGCCGATAGATCAATAAAATATCCTAGAGGGATAATGGAGAACATGCTAGTTAAAGTTGGTACTTTAGTATTTCCAGTAGATTTTGTTGTTTTGGACATGGAAGAAGATTCTCAAGTTCCTCTCATATTAGGAAGACCATTCTTAAACACGGCTAAAGCAATGATAGACGTGTTCGGTAAGAAACTGACCCTAAGTATAGAGGATGAGAGTGTTACCTTTTCAGTTGATAGAGCAATGCAACAACCACAATCTGCAGATGATACATGTTATTATATTAAAACTATAGATGCACATGCAGAATTATTAGAAGAATTTCCAGAATTACAAGGAACAGGAGAATGTTCTTTAGGAGAAAGTAATGAACCAATTGATGAAGCTGAAATGTTAGCTACACTTATAGCTAATGGATATGAACCAACAACAGAAGAAATTCAAATGCTAAAAGAAGAAGACAGATATCGATATAAATCATCGATAGAAGAACCTCCGAAATTAGAGTTAAAGCCACTTCCAAACCATTTGGAATACGCTTATTTACATGGTGAATCTGAATTACCTGTAATAATATCGTCTTCTCTTACTGAAAATGAGAAATCACAACTCATTTCTGTGTTGAAAGCTCATAAACCAGCCATTGCATGGAAGATTCATGATATTAAAGGAATAAGTCCTTCGTATTGCACACATAAAATCCTTATGGAAGAAGGTCATAAAACGTATGTGCAACGCCAACGAAGACTAAATCCTAATATGCAAGATGTAGTTAAGAAAGAGATTATTAAACTGCTAGATGCAGGTTTGATATATCCAATCTCTGATAGTCCATGGGTAAGCCCAGTTCAATGCGTGCCTAAGAAGGGTGGCATGACTGTCATCACAAATGAGAAAAATGAGCTTATTCCTACTAGGACTGTAACAGGATGGCGTGTATGTATTGATTATAGAAAATTAAATGACGCCACCAGAAAAGATCACTTTCCCTTACCTTTCATAGATCAAATGTTGGAAAGATTAGCCGGAAATAGTTACTATTGTTTCCTAGATGGATTTTCCGGATATTTTCAAATTCCAATAGCACCCGAGGATCAATAGAAAACCACATTCACGTGCCCTTATGGTACTTTTGCTTACAAACGCATGCCATTTGGACTTTGTAACGCCCCTGCAACCTTTCAAAGGTGTATGATGGCGATTTTTCACGACATGATAGAAGAATGCATGGAAGTATTCATGGATGACTTTTCAGTCTTCGGTGATACATTTAAATCATGTCTAGTTAATCTGGAACGAATGCTAATTAGATGCGAAAAATCAAATCTAGTACTTAATTGGGAGAAATGCCATTTCATGGTTAAAGAAGGCATCGTTCTTGGACATAAAATTTCAAAAGAAGGAATTGAAGTGGATAGAGCTAAAGTAGATGTAATTGCTAAACTTCCACATCCCACCAATGTTAGAGGAGTTAGGAGTTTTCTAGGGCATGCCGGTTTTTACCGACGTTTCATAAAAGATTTTTCTAAAATTGCCACTCCTATGAATAAACTCCTAAAAAAGGATGCGCCATTCATCTTTTCAGATGAGTGTATCAAATCTTTTAATATTCTTAAAGAAAAACTCACTAATGCACCAATCATGATAACACCAAATTGGAATCTACCATTTGAACTAATGTGCGATGCAAGTGATTTTGCAATGGGAGCCGTTTTAGGACAAAGGATTGAAAAACGATTTCAACCTATATATTATGCTAGTAAGACGTTACAAGGAGCACAAACGAACTATACAACTACTGAAAAAGAACTCCTTGCTATTGTCTTTGCTTTTGACAAATTTCGATCATATCTCGTTCTAGCAAAAACGGTGGTCTATACCGACCATTCTGCTCTTAGATACCTATTTTCAAAACAAGATGCTAAACCAAGATTAATCCGTTGGATCTTACTCTTACAAGAGTTTGATATTGAAATCCGAGATAAAAGAGGAGCAGAAAATCTCGCCGCTGATCATCTTTCTCGTCTTGAAAATCCCGAATTAGAAGTTCTAAATGAATCGGCCATACAAGACAACTTTCCTGATGAATATCTATTGAAGATAGATTATAAAGAAATCCCATGGTTTGCAGACTATGCAAACTACTTAGTTTGTGGATTCCTTGAAAAAGGATTATCGTACCAAAGACGAAAGAAATTCTTCAGTGATATAAAACACTATTTCTGGGAAGATCCACATCTGTTTAAAAGTTGTCCCGATGGAATAATACGCCGATGTGTATTTGGAGATGAAGCTAGTAAAATTTTAAACCATTGTCACACAGGACCAACAGGAGGGCATTATGGGCCTCAACTAACAGCAAGAAAAGTTTATGAAGCTGGATTCTATTGGCCTACAATTTACAAAGACGCACACCTTCTTTGCAAATCCTGTGATGCATGTCAAAGGGCCGGAAAAATAAGTCAACGTGATGAAATGCCACAAAATGTCATCCAAGTATGTGAAGTATTTGACATTTGGGGTATTGACTTTATGGGTCCATTTCCAAAATCTCATAATAATCTATATATACTCGTAGCCATTGATTATGTATCTAAATGGGCGGAAGCACAAGCTCTCCCAACTAACGATGCACGAGTTGTAGTCAACTTTTTAAAACGTCTTTTTGCAAGGTTTGGAACACCGAAAGCTTTAATAAGTGATCGGGGTACTCATTTCTGTAATAATCAACTTGAGAAAGTTCTTAAAAGATATGGAGTAACTCATAAAATCTCCACCGCATATCATCCACAAACAAGTGGACAAGTTGAAAATACAAACCGAGCTTTAAAACGTATTCTAGAGAAAACCGTAGGATCAAATCCGAAGGAATGGTCCATTAAATTGGAGGATGCACTCTGGGCTTTTAGAACAGCCTACAAAACTCCAATTGGAACCACACCTTTTAGACTTGTGTATGGAAAAGCATGTCATCTTCCAGTAGAAATTGAACACAAAGCATTTTGGGCTTTGAAGACATGTAATCTTGATTTACATGAAGCTGGACGTCTACGATTAAGTCAACTAAACGAATTAGAAGAATTAAGACATGAAGCATACGAAAATTCGTTAATCTATAAAGAAAGAACGAAGAAATGGCATGATAAAAGAATCAGAAGTTCAAAAGAATTCAAAGAAGGAGACAGAGTTCTTCTTTTCAATTCACGATTCAAGCTATTTCCTGGAAAATTGAAATCAAGATGGTCTGGACCATTCATAGTCAAAAGAGTTTTCCCATACGGAACGATAGAATTGATAAATTCAAATGGGATTGAATTTAAAGTTAATGGTCACAGAGTTAAACATTACATACATGGTCCGATGGAAGTCGACAACGAAGTTAATCACAATTTCAATACCACAGCTAACTAAGTGTGGGGAGAATCAAGTCTTTAAAGGATAATATATATTTCTGTTAGAGTTAGAGTGTCTGTTTTCGTGTAGTTCTCGAAAATGGAACACGTATGGTCTTTCCCTAGCAGACCCTAAAGAACTAGTCTTCTCCCCCCATTCTGAATTTTTATTTTTTTTAGGTTTTTACAAAATGAAGACTGCCTGTGAATTAAACCATGGTCTAATGCTACACGCTTTGATCACTAAAAGAAATAATGACATACTACCGAGTGAATTAGTATCAGTAATCAGAGAAAGAATGGACGGAGTTAGAAAAGGATCCAGATGCGAAGATAATAAGTTACAATTTGGTAAAGGAAAATCAAAATCCGCAGCGAAAAGAAGAGCACGACACCTAGAACGATGTCACAAATGCGGAAAATGGTCACATGGAGGTAAATGTTCAAATAATCAAACCTATTCAAATACCGAATTTGTTACTTTATGCAGAGAAGGACCGTTCATGTGTTTAGAAGAAAAGACAATGAATGCTCGAGGTTACGCTTATGCAGCCATGGAAAACCAATTAAACCGACTATCTTATGAATATAATAGATCATATAACTAAGAAATCTATTTCACAGGTATGTCTGTACAGTTTTTTATTTTTATTTTTATTTTTAACCTTTTGATAATAAACGCTAATTTGTTCGCTAAAAAGTATTAAATTGGTATTAAATAAAATTAGGTTTGGCGACCGAAATTATTGATATCATTCAAAAATTTATTACATCACTGCGAAATTTAACGTTTATTCTTAAGGTATAAATATCTTTAATCAATCAACCCAAAATATTTCAAAAATTCGTCATGAGTTAAATTAGGTCTTGGAACCGAAATTACTTTACCGAAAAGAGGGGCGCATATTTTTGATAATATTTGATTGATTAAAGTGGGATAAAAAGACAAAAAGATTTTTAATTTTATTTTTACCATGTTTTTAATCTTAATATTTAAATCTTAAATTAATATTGTAAATTTTGTAAAAACAATATTTTTAAAATTGTAAATATTTGAAAAATTAATATAAGTTTGGTATGAATTTATAATATGAATTTTTAAATTAAGTTTGGTGTGAATTTTTAATTTTTAAAATATGAATTTTAATTTTATGCATTTTAAATTTTGAGTTTGGTGTGAATTTTTAATATTAATTTTGAATTTTATATTTATGTTGTGTGAATTTAAAAACAAAAATTTACTTTATCTCATTAAGTTAAAAATATGATTTTTTAAAATTCGTCGTAAGTTGAAGACTAGGTCTTTGAACCGAAATTGCTTTACCCGAGGGAGGGACGAGAACTTTTATTATCATTATTTTTAATCTTATTGATTTAAAGTATGCCAAAAACATTAAAAAAACCCAAAAATCTTAGCTTTTAAAACAATCGCTACAAAAAGACAAATTTTAAAATTTTGTCGAGGGACGGACTAGGACATCGATCCGAAACGACCTCGTCCTAAATAACAAGGGAAACAAAATTTTAAAATTAATTTCTTAATTGTTTTATAAGTTAAAGATTATAAAAAAAAAAAAAAAAAAAAAAAAAAAAAAAAGGGTAAACTCCGCGACTCGCGGAGTTTGAAGTACAAAACCTCCGCGACTCGCGGAGGGACCAAAAATCAGAAAAAAAAAATAAAAGAGCTGAACGATCAGTTCACTCTCCCACACACATAAACACCCAAATACTGCGAAAAAAGAACCCGAAAACCACCGAAAATCACCTCCAAAAATCTCAATTTTTAACCGTTAATCACCAAATTTTTTGCTAAAATCATGTTGAGAAGGATGATATCTAAGAACTACTCAAGAAAAACGGTAAATTTCTACACCTAAACACCATTTAATTCGAATTTTAGTGTTCTTGAGCTATTTTTTTCCCAATTTGATTTTGATGCTTTTTAGTGTAATTAGACTTAAATTGTTTATGTATTATGCTTGTATAACCTAGATTGATGCTGTTTAACATGATTAGAAGCCTTAAACTTCAAATTTTGAATAATCTAGGGTTTGTGTTCTTGAGCAATTTGGGGCTTTTTGATATAAACAGGTTATGGCCGATTTTTGTCATGAATTGTTGCTAAATTGAGTAGTGTAACATGTCTAGGTAGTTAAATGATCCAAACTTTGAGCCTAAACATGATTTTGAGAATTAAAGTGGACTTTTTCAAGTCCAAAATTCATGAACTTGATTTTTGAAAGATAATGCCATTTGAGACTTGTTTATTTGCTAGTAATGATTATTTTGACATGTTATTTGAGTTGAATGCTTATGAACTTGGCGAAAATTTTCGTATATGCTTATTTGAAAAAGTGTAGATTTGATAAAAATGTGAAAATAAGCTTAAGTTTGATATAAATTGATAATGTCATTGTAATTATTTTGATTGATGATTTTGCTGACACTAATGCATATTTGGATGCACAAAATTTGTGTTTGATGTGTTTTGCAGAATGAAAGGGGCGAATCTTCATCCCAAGCCCGCCATGCTCCTGCTGAGAACTTGGAACAACAGGAGGTAGATAACTACTACAAGCAGGATGTACCTCATCCAGTCATGACCTTTTCAGATATGCACTTGGAACAGTTGCACCCGAACCTGAGATTTGACAGACTTTGGATAGATTATCCAAAATATCAACGGGGTTTGCATACTCTTCATTCCAAGGTTGTTGAGGTACCGAGGGTCATAGAATGGGGACCCTTAGAAGCTGTAGAATTGGCCGGGCCAATTAGGGAATTACTGGTACAGAGGTATGGTAATTCTTCTTTTAATGACTGGATATGTTTATTCACCATACGCAGACCTGTATATAAAGTATGGTGTGAAGAGCTGTTATGTAGTATAGAGTTGAATGATCGGGTAGCTAGTTTAACCGATCGTTCTTTTATTAGATTTTTGTTAGGCGGTTCGATGCGCCACATGTCTTTACTAGACATGGCTCAGGCTTTACGTATATATACGCCTGAGGAGTTAGCGTCTGCCGATTGTAGAGGATTGATACTAAACGGTAGAAAGATAGATGAGAATTTTGATACACACGGTGTGTGGAGTCAAATGACAAGCCATCACCGTTTCAAAGGGGGAAACTACTCTTATTTGGATATAGATAGAGCCGAATTAAGAGTAATACATAGGTTTTTAGCTAATTCGATTACACAAAGGGGTAAAAACAAAGAAAAGGTAAATGAACAAGATTTGTTTTACCATATGTGTATTCGAGACCCACACAGCGCTGTAAGTATACCATATTGTGTGGGTTATTATTTATCAGCTATGGTTCGGGGGATGCGTCCACATAGCATAATAGGAGGTGGTATTTTTATTACTTTGATTGGTGAATATCTCGGTGTGGATATAAGTCGGGGGGGATTATTAGTAGAAGAGCCGGAACCCCGCGACACTATAGGTTTAAATGTATACCATGGTGCGAAAGTTTTGAAGCGGCGAAATAACGCCGCAGTACGATACAATGGTAGACATCCACAGGTAGAGAGAAACCAGGAACAAGGTAATGTAGGAGGGGGGAATGAGATGCAAGAAATGCATAGGTTTATAGCTTCTCAGGAATACGAAAATGCTAGACAGAGAGCATTTGAAGATTGGCAAGTTCATCAGAACCAGATAATAGCGCATTGCCAACATATAGGTAGAAACTATATTCCTACACCGAAACCCGTCTTCCCTCCTTGGTCGATAGAGATGCAGCCACCATATCCTACGTATGACCCTGCCGAAGCATTCTATAGCACTTATGGTTATGCGTGGAACCCCTATTGGTACCAATATCATCCTTAGTTTACTTATTTTTTTTATTATTTTGTAATTTGTAATTATTGATATGTTTAATACTTTTGTTAATATTGTAATCATTTTTATAATTATCTAACTTTTATTCTTAGATTTTAATAATTTTTGAATGTGGGGTAATAAACCAAACTTCAAAAATATGTATATATGTTTGCAGTTTATCTTATGTACACAACAGGGTAAAACAACGCATTTTCAAAGACTGGCATTAAGTTCAGCAAAAGCAACTAATTTTGACGACAAGATGCAAAATATATGTGAAATAACAACAAGACGGAATGAACAAATGATGTGCACCATTTATCATTCAGCAAACAAACGCCAATATATTTGGAAACTTTGGTAAAAATTTAATCATTTTCACACAAATCACCCTCAATAATTTAAATTGTTACTGATTTCTTGCAAATGAGGGCATTGCAAGATCTTAAGTGTGGGAAGGGGTTAAATTCTTTCGGATTTTAAAATTTTTTACTTTATACACTTGGTTACCATTAAAAATACTAGTAAAGCAGTAGTTGTATTAGAATCTAGTGCTCTCTGATAAAAAAGAACAGCCCTAGTCTTATATACTGACTACCCAATTCTAGTAAAAATTTTCAATTAAATGAATTCAAATCATGTTTATACATATTTATGAACGATAAAACTAGGTTTTAACACCGAAATTATTGTTACCTCGGAAAAGACATAAATTGAGAAACAAACTAAAATGTTAAAATTCATTTAAAATGGAATAGAGGACGATAAAAAAAAAAAAAAAAACCAAGTGTGGGAAAATTTACCAAGTTATTTTAAACATATGTCACATATATTTGTAACAAATAACTGAAAATACTTTTGCTTTGGACTAAACTAAACTGTTTTACCCAATGAAAGAAAAGAAGAGATGGATCTACACGATGAATCAATTCCATCATTAAAAGGAAGTAAAGTCTTCCGAAAAAGACACGCGCTTCTTGATTTAGGTCATGAAGTTGTCGTCCAGACCAGCTGTAGGTTGACGAAAAATCTAGAAAAGTCATCACTAAAATCAGCAGGAAATCCACGGACCTCAGCATTAAACAGGGTCGCCAAGTGGTCAGATTTATCCTAACCATGAGAAGGATTTATCTCATACAATGGGGGGGCACCGTGCAAATTAGCTGGATAAGACTAATAAATCAGATCCCCAGAAAGGATAATCTCCTTAAAGATTAAAAATCAGCTTTTAAGACTGATATTACTCAATCCTAGAGATTGACCTTAAAGATTGAGAATTCAAACTCATGGAATTCAATGATATCTAAACTCGAGCTTAAACGAGAAAATATTTTGATCAAAATTATAAACCGATTTGTTTTCTGAAAACCCTATTTTCAATGCGTTCATTACCATTGAACGTAAAATCCTAGGAATTCACCTGGAATTCATTAGGTCACCTGAACCAAATCGGGTGTCAACCGTAAGAACGGTGGTTGCATAGCATGGTCAAAGACAGGACCTTGTGCCAGACCGACAAATTATAAGGGTGAGCTTTACTATTGCTCCTACCAAGGATAGTAATTGCGTCTGACACGTTATAGACCATAATCAAAAGCATGTCACGGGACATTGCCTTAAACAGTTGCTTGTTCAACGCTTTCCTTTACAACCGGACGGTAGTTTGCCGAAAGGTAATATACGGAACAAGTAAACTGGACGTGTTGCTTTCCAAATACAAGGTTAGCAAGTGGGTGACACAAAACCGCAAGTTTTGAGCTAAAATTTTCAAATCTGAAACCCACCAAACCCACAAAAATATTTTGCAAACACCGGTAAAGGGTTATTCCGGAAAACTTATCTAGGGTAAAAACTAGATTTAATTTTCAAAAGATCAAATGTTTTCATAAAGATCCAATTTCCTTAATGGATCTAAATTTTTATAGTCATGTGGGACTGTAAACCATATCGTTACTACCATTGTTTATACCGCCGTATAGAAATCACTGATGTACAAAGTGTGAAGAATAAAGAAGTGATTCTAGTATTTCAAGACAATATTGCTTGAGGACAAGCAACGCTCAAGTGTGGGAATATTTGATAATGCTAAAAACGAACATATATTTCATAGCATTATTCCTCAAGAAAGACAAGCTTTTAGTTGCAATTGTTCTATTTACAAGTGATATTCGTTTAAATAATAAAAGGTGAAGACAAAAGACAGATTCGACGAATTGAAGACGCAAACGACCAAAAATCTCAAAAGTACAAAAGACAATCAAAAAGGTTCCAATTATTGATAAGAAACGTCTCGAAATCACAAGAGTACAAGATTCAAAACGCAAAGTACAAGATATTAAATTGTACGCGAGGACGTTCGAAAATCCGGAACCGGGACCAGAGTCAACTCTTAACGCTCGACGCAACGGACTAAAAATTACAAGTTAACTATGTATATAAATATAATATAATATATAATTAATTATATTAATTATATATATATTATATATATATATTAAAAACCGTCGGCAGCAAGAAACTCCAAGGGTGTGAGCTGTAAATATATCTCCGCGACTCGCGGAGTTTTAAGGGCATTTTGCCGCGAGTCGCGGAGCCCCAATTTTCAACTCTGGCTATAAAGCCAACCGAATTCTGATCAAATTTAATCATCTTTTTTCTCTTCCTCTTCATACGTAAATATATTTATATTTATAATTTATATTTTAATTTTAATTTTAAATCCTAATAATAAGGGTATGTTAGCGAATGTTGTAAGGGTGTAAGTCTAAATTCTGTCCGTGTAACGCTACGCTATTTTTAATCATTGTAAGTTATGTTCAACCTTTTTATATTAATGTCTCGTAGCTAAGTTATTATTATGCTTATTTAAAACGAAGTAATCATGATGTTGGGCTAATTACTAAAATTGGGTAATTGGGCTTTGTACCATAATTGGGGTTTGGACAAAAGAACGACACTTGTGGAAACTAGACTATGGGCTATTAATGGGCTTTATATTTTTTTAACTAAATGAAAGTTTGTTAATGTTAATATAAAGATTTACAATTGGGCGTCCCTATAAATTACCATATACACTCGATCGGACACGATGGGCGGGGTATTTATATGTACGAATAATCGTTCATTTAACCGGACACGGGAATGGATTAATAGCCACTAGAATAATTAAAACAGGGGTGAAATTACATTCAAGGGTAATTGGTGTAATTGTTAACAAAGTAGTAAAACCTTGGTTTACACGCAGTCGATAACCTGGTGTATTCATTAAACAAAGTATTAAAACCTTGTTACAATTCGAATCCCCAATTAGTTGGAATATTTAACTTCGGGTATAATAATAATTTGACAAGGACACTTGCAATTTATATTTATGACTGATGGACTGTTATGGACAAAAACCAGACGGACATATTGAATAATCCAGGACAAAGGACAATTAACCCATGGGCAATAAACTAAAATCAACACGTCAAACATCATGATTACGGAAGTTTAAATAAGCATAATTCTTTTATTTCATATTTAATTTCCTTTATTTTATATTTAATTGCACTTCTAATTATCGCACTTTTATTTATTTTATTTTATCGCACTTTTAATTATCGTACTTTTTAATTATCGCAATTTTATTTTATCGCATTTTTATTATTCGTAATTTCATTATCGTTATTTACTTTACGATTTAATTTTAGTCTTGTATTTATATTTTACATTAGGTTTTAACTGCGACTAAAGTTTTAAAATCGACAAACCGGTCATTAAACGGTAAAAACCCCCCTTATTAATAATAATATTACCTATATATATATTTGTATTTTTATAAAAATAAACTAATATAGCGTTGAGCTTTGTTCAAAGATTTCCCTGTGGAACGAACCGGACTTACTAAAAACTACACTACTGTACGATTAGGTACACTGCCTATAAGTGTTGTAGCAAGGTTTAAGTATATCCATTCTATAAATAAATAAATATCTTGTGTAAAATTGTATCGTATTTAATAGTATTTTCCTAGTAAAATAATAACTATTTTATATACACCTCGTTCGACATCAGTTAAGATTCCTTCGTATGCTCAAAGTTGGAGCAAAATGAGTTGTTTGAAAAGTCTACTTTACGGGTAGCAATGCATGGATGTGTGATGATGTAGCGTGGGGGTACGAAATAGTTATATATTTTTATTACGAAATACGTTACAAATAACACAAGTTTTAATTATTTATTTACAAATGGGATATACCTAAACCTTGCTACAACACTATAGGAAGTGTACCTAATCGTAGAGTAGTATAGTTTTTAGTAAGTCCGGTTCGTTCCACAGGGAGATGACTTATTTTACACTATATTTTTAAACAATTATATTTGTACAAAATATATTATATATAGTAATAATATATAAAAGGGGTTTACCGTTTAATGACCGGTTTGTCGATTTTATATTTTAAGCGAAGCGTAAAGTAAATGGCGATATTTAACCAACGATAAAATAAATAACAATAATTAAAATGACAAAATAAATAAAAGTACGAGAAAATATAAAATAAAATATATTATGCTTATTCAAATTTCCGTAACCATGATGTTTGACGTTTTGATTTTAATTAATTGTCCTGGGTATTTGTCCTTTGTCCTGGATGTATTTGAAACCTATCTGGTTTTTGTCCATAATAGTTCATCGGTCATAATTATAAACGGCTCGGCAAATTTATCCTTATACCCGAAGTCAAATATTCCAATTAATTGGGGATTCGAACTGTAACAAGGTCTTAATACTTTGTTTAATGAATACACCAGGTTATCGACTGTGTGTAATCCAAGGTTTTAATACTTTGTTAACAATTACACCAATTATCCTTGAATGTAATCCACCCCTGTTTTAATGAGTCCAGTAACTATTAATCCATCCCCGTGTCCGGTCAAATGAACAATAATTCGTACTTATAAATATCCCGCCCATCGTGTCCGATTAAGCGTATGTGGTTATATATAGATACGTCAAATCATAACCTTTATATTAAATTAACGAGGTATCGTTAATTTAATATAAAGTCCATTAATAGCCCATAGTCTAATTTCCACAAGTGTCGATCTTTTGTCCAAACCCCAATTATGGTCCAAAAACCAATAACCCCTTCTTTAATATTTAGCCCAACATCATGATTACTTCGATTCAAATAAGCATAATAATAACTTAAGTACGAGACATTAATTTAAAAAGGAGAACATAACTTACATTGATTATTTATCGCGTAGTGTTACACGGACAGAACTTCGACTTTAGAACTCGTAAAATAACCTTTACATTACCCAAACTAACTAATATAAAACTAAACTAATATATATATATATATATATATATATATATATATATATATATATATATATATATATATATATATATATATATATATATATATATTAACAGAGGGAGAGATATGTAGATGGTGTATGGATTCGGCAGACTGCATGGCCTTTTATAGGCATTTTCTGAAATGACTGCTCCGAGATCGCGAAGCATTTCTGCCTTTCAGCTCCGAGATCGCGAAGTGACGCACTCCAGCTCACCAACTTTTGGCCATTTGCTTGTCGACGTTTTTATTATAGAACAATTGCAACTGAAAACTTTACATATTGGAAGGATATTGCTACTAAATA